>NC_073307.1:88213310-88360810 GCF_027595985.1 Sorex araneus
GGGGTGGGGGGCAGCACCCCGAGGAAGCGGGGCCGGCCTTGACCGCGTCCCTCTGCTTGCAGGCACGTTCCTGGTGAAGGACTGTGTTGGGCCGGGGATCGCCCCGCAGTGCAGCCCCTGCGTGCCCGGCCGCTCCTTCAACCCGAGTCACCACCACCGGCCCCACTGCGAGAGCTGCCGGCTCTGCCACTCGGGTGAGCAAGGCTGGCCCCGCCGGGATGAGGGGCGAGCGCAGGCGGCAGAAGTCCCGGGCAGCTCCAGACCCCGCAAAGGGGCAGAGGGGGCGCCCCTGGCAAAGCAGCGTTAATGGAGAGGGAGGGAGCTTGGGTGTTTGGGCGTGAGCTGAACTGCAGGGTGTGAGGGGGGCGCCATGGCCGGATCGAGGCAATTCAAAAGCCCTAGGCGGGGGGGGGGGGGGGGGGGGCTGGAATGGTAGCACAGCGGGTCAGGCGTTTGCCTTGCATGCGGCCAACCCGGGTTCAAATCCCAGCATCCCATATGGTCCCCTGAGCACCACCAGGGGTAATTCCTGAGTGCATGAGCCAGGAATGACCCCTGTGCATCGCCGGGTGTGATCCAAAAACCAAAAAAGAAAAAGAGGAGGGTGAAGAGGAAGAGAAGGAGGAGAAAGAAAAGAGGGAGAAGGAGAGAAAGGGGGAGGAGAAGGAGGAGAGAAGAAGAAGAAGGAGGAGAGAAGGAGGAGATAGAGAAGGAGGAGAAGAAGGAGGAGTAGAGAAGAAGGAGAAGGAGGAGGTGGAGGTGGAGGAGGAGGAGGAGGAGAAGAAGGAGAAGAAGAAGGAGAAGGAGGAGGAGGAGGAGGAGAAGAAGAAGAAGAAGAAGAAGAAGAAGAAGAAGAAGAAGAAGAAGAAGAAGAAGAAGAAGAAGAAGAAGAAGAAGAAGAAGAAGAAGAGGAGGAGGAGGAGGAGGAGGAGGAGGAGGAGGAGGAGGAGGAGGAAGGAGGAGGAGGAGGAGGAAGGAGGAGGAGGAAGGAAGAAGAGGGGGAGGAAGGAAGAAGAGGGGGAGGAGGGGGAGGAGGGGGAAGAATTTCTATGGAGATAAAACGTCCACTAACTATCCACTTCACTTCAGAATGACCACTGAGGCTGCTTAAAGTGACAGGGTCTGTGCTGTGCGTAGTGAGGGCCCTCGCTGAGTGTGGCAGGATGTGGCCGGGTGGGCCCCCGAGTACCAGGGGAGGCCCCTCTACAAAAAAAATAAAAGGACTCTTATTGTCTGTTTCCCCCTTCCTGGCACAAGCCCACGGTTGGAGGGGTTGTGTCAGGTCTCCCCCGCTCCTAAGGGTGCCCCGCCGGGGCCTGGCCCCAACACCGAGCAGTAATCCCCGCCACCAGGCCCCAGACCCCTCCCATCTGGGACCCTCCTCTAGGCGGCTTGCCCACAGTCCCCCCAGCCCCCACCCATGCCCAGGATGTAGGCACCAGTAACATGTCAAGGGCAGTGGAATGACCGGACCTGCTCTTGGCCTCAGTATTCCCATCTGTAAGATGGAGAAGCAGCTGAAGTCCGCCTGCAGTGTGGGACAGAGGGACTCCATGGTGGGAGGGAATCCGGGCTCTCTGATTACTCAGTTCCGGGGCCAGGGAGATGGTGCAAAGGGCTGGAGCACATCCTTGATTGGCAGGAGCCCTGGGTTCGAGCCTCCGTCCCACGTGGTCTCCACAAGCCCCATACTAATGTTCCTTCCACAAAAGAAAATCAGGGTTGGAGAGATACGACAGCAGGTAGGGTGCCTGCCTTGCACACAGCCGACTGCAGTTCGATCCCCAGCATCCTATATGGTCCCCCAAGCACCGCCCACTTGTGGACTATCACTCTGGCCCCACATTTTATTAGTTTTTTTTTTTTGCTTTTTTTTGGGGGGACCATATGGGGTGCTGGAATTGAACCTGGATCGGCCGCATGCAAGGCAAATGCCCTACTCGCTGTGCTATCGCTCCAGCCCCCATTATTAGTTGTTTTTTTTTTTAAGTACAGTGTTTGAAGCCAAACAGCCGAGTCCTCTGCACATCCATTTTTTTTTTCTTTTTGGGTCACATTGTGTGATGCACAGGAGTTACTCCTGGCTTTTACACTCAGGAATCACTCCTGGCAGTGCTCGGGGGACCCTATGGGATGCTGGGAATCGAACCTGGGTTGGCTGCGTGCAAGGCAAACGCCCTCCCCGCTGTGCTATCTATCGCTCCAGCCCCTGCACATCCACTCTTCTCGGGCATTCTACCTTTGCTCCAGGTGCTGAAGATGGCTGGCCTAGCCGATGGCTTTGTGTCTGTGTCTAGCTCCGATTCTCACGTGAATGACACAGCGCATTGCTGTGCAGCCGTGACTTCCTGGAGAAGTGGAGGTCTGGGGAGAATTTTAGGAATCTTGAGTAAAATTTGTTCCTGATTTTCTAAAGTAGAAGGGGTGGGGCTTGGGAGGGGTGAGAAAGAAAAAAAAGGAATCTGTACCCCTCCCCTGCCCCGAAGGAGGCACTGGAAAGTGATGAAATCCCCCCACAGCCCCCGGCTCGTTCTTGTGGTCTCTAGCTCATACCCCTTCTCCCACCAACCGGCCTCCTCTCCTGGGGTCCCCGGGAGGCCACCGCAGCTTGCTGTGGCCTGGCCCACATCCTGTGTTTTTGCCTGTTCGAGAGAACCCCCTTCTTCCTCCCTCCCAGCCCAGCCTTGCGCCCCCTCACTCCCATCCCCCCCAGACAGCGTAACACTGTGCAGCCACCCAAAACCACCCCCATCTTTGAATGAGCCTTGGATTTCTTACATTTTATTTTTTAATTTTTGCTTTTTTGGGTCACACCCAGCGATGCTCAGGGCTTACTCCTGGCTCTGCACTCAGGAATTACTCCTGGCACCATATGGGATGGCAGGGCACCATATGGGATGGCAGGGATCGAACCCGGGTCGGCAGCTTGCAAGGCAAAAACCCTACCTGCTGTGCTATCACTCCAGCCCCTCTTACATTTTATTTTCACTTACTTTAGGGTTTGGGAGCCACACCCGGAGATGCTCAGAAGTTATTCCTGGCTCTGTGCTCAGGAATTACTCCTAGAAGTGCTCGGGGGACCATATGGGATGCTGGGGATCAAACCTGGGTTGGCCCCGTACAAAGCAAACCTTACCTGCTGGACGATTGCTCCAAATCCCATTTTACTAATTTTTTATTAAGGCGCCTTGATTTCCAAAGTTATTCAGAGTTGAGTTTTTTGTTTTGTTTTGTTTTTGCTTTTTGAGTCACACCCGGCGATGCACAGGGGTTACTCCTGGCTCTGCACTCAGAAATTACCCCTGGCACTGCGCAGGGGACCATATGGGATGCCGGGAATTGAACCTAGGTCGGCCGCGTGCAAGGCAAACGCTCTCCCCACTGTGCTATTGCTCCAGCCCCCACAGTTGAGTTTTAGATAGACAATATTGCATCACGAATCACTCCACCATGGTGCCCGTATCCCTGCCATATCCCCCGCCTCCAGCCTGCCCTCCTGACAGGCCCCTTTCTAAGTTCGATTCTTCAAGTTTGGGTCTCTTGATTTCAGTATTTTGACCCTGTGGTTTGGATACCTGACTCTGTCATCCCTTCACATCCCCTTTGTGTTTGACTCTCCTGACCCGACCCCTGTTGCTTCTCATCTTGAAGACAGGCAGCTGATGTGAGGCAGGGAGAAGAGAGACTTTCTCCCCACCCGACTCTGCCCCCCCCACCCCCGGACCGGCTGGGAGGGCTAGGATTGATCAAGGCTGTCTCCTCCCAGATCCCCCCACTCTTTTTTTTTTTTTTTTTGCTTTTTGGGTCACACCCAGCAATGCTCAGGGGTTACTCCTGACTCGTGCACTCAGGAATTACTCCTGGCGGTGCTCAGGGGACCCTATGGAATGCCGGGAATCGAACCTGGGTTGGCCGAGTGCAAGGCAAATGCCCTCCCCACTGTGCTATCCCTCTGGCCCCTCACACGTCCACACTTTCTTTCTTCTCATCCCTATACTCTGGTGCCAAGATAGTGAAAGTAAAGCCAAAGGATGCTAACATCAAGCAACTGTTTCTTTTGAGAAGCAGAATAGGTTGTTTTTTTTTTTCTTTTTGGGTCACACCCAGTGATGCTCAGGGGTTATTCCTGGCTTTGCACTCAGAAATTACTCCTGGTAGTGCTTGGGAGACCCTATGGGATGCTGGGGATCGAACCTGGGTCGGCCGCGTGCAAGGCAAACGCCCTACCCGCTGTGCTATCGCTCTGGCCCCAAGAAGCAGAATAGTTTTTATTGAAACTTATTTGGAAAGAGGTGAGGGGAAAGTAAGGGAGAAGTGTGTGTCGAAGAGAGAACGTGGGCTTCTCCAGAGTGGAGTGAGGCCAGCAAAGAAACACGGAGACAGGCGAGTGTGATCTGTGTTCTCGGAAGGACATGGGCTTGAAGAAAGTCCCCACCTACCCTCTCCCTTCAAGCTCCCAAACGCCCAAGGAACACAGCAGCCAGAACTGGCTAAAAGTCCTAATGCCCCCAACGCCCGTGATCTGCAGAGTGAGTGAGTATGGAATCGGGTCACACCATGAAATACCAAATGACACCCCCCACCACCACACATCCACCCCCCCCCCCCGAAGTCACACTCTGTGATACAAAGGTCTCTTCCCTGGGGCCGGAGCAATAGTACAGCAGGTAGGGCATTTGCCTTGTACACAGCCGACCGGGTTGCGATCCCGGCATCCCATAGGGTCCCTCGAGCACCGCCAGGAGTAATTCCTGAGTGCAGAGCCAGGAGTAACCCCTGTGCACTGCTGGGTGTGACCCAAAAAGCAAAGATAAAATAAAATAAAATTTTCTTTTAATTTTGGCTTTTTGGGGTTACCCCCCTGCAATGCTCAGGGTTTACTCCTGGCTCTGCACTCAGGAATTACTCTGGTGGGGCTCAGGGGACCATATGAGATGCTGGGGATCAAACCCGGGCCGGCCATGAGCAAGGCAAGCACCCTATCTGCTGTACTATCAATCTGGCCCATGGTACCAATTCTTTTTTTTTGTGTGTGTGGGGGGGTCACACCTGGTGATGCACAGGGGTTACTCCTGGCTCTGCACTCAGGAATTACTCCTGGTGGTGCTTGGGGACCATATGGGATGCTGGGAATCGAACCCGGCCACTTGCAAGACAAATGCCCTAGCCTCTGTGCTATCGATCCAGCCCCCGTGGTACCAATTCTTAAGCGCTTTACGGACCCACAATCCTTTTTATTTATTTATTTATTTATTCATTTATTTTAATTAGTGAGTCACAGTGAGGGTAGTTACAGATTCACACATTTTCGTGATTGTTTTTCCCTCATGCAATGTTTGAGAGCCCATCCCTCCACCAGTGTCCATTCTCCACCACCAATGAACCCAGTATCCCTCCCACCCCCTCAATCTCATCCCCCCCACCCCACCCCGCCTCTGTGGCGGGGCATTCCAATTTGATATCTCTCTTTCCTTTTGCGGACCCACAATCCTTTCCACAAATACCTTCTTCACTTGAGAATACAAAAGAATTGATCAGGGCGAGAATCCTTTACATCGTGCCCCCTTTAGCATCATCCTTTTTCTGAATCACCGTTTTTCCAAAAGACCCAACTCAGATGTCTTCCTTCTTCTTTTCTTTGAAGAGAGGGTCTCCCAGCAGTGCTCAGGGGACCTGGGTTGGGAGGCGCACCTGTGACAGTCCGTCTGGTTGTGTTGGCGGATGGTTCAGTGCTCAATGACTGGAGCTGCTTGGGTCTCATGGGGCTGGGGGGTCACCAGGGTCACCCCACCATGGCTGGTTGCGAGGAGCGGGGTGTGTATGTGTGCAGGAGTCAAGCACTACTGGCGATCAAACCCGGGGCCTCGTGCCTAGCTGGCAGATGGTCGGGCGCTCTGAGCTCCCTTGCTGGGTCCTTTTTCTCTCAGAACAGGAATTCTCATGGCAAAGGCATAGGCGGGACGGGGTGGGGGGGTGTCAGGCAGGGGCCGGCCTTGGGCGGGTGGCAAGAACTCCACGACCCTGAAGATGGGCCTAGCTGGGGATCAAGGGGAGAATGAACAAGCCCAGGACCAGGGCTGGAGCGATAGCACAGCGGGGAGGGCGTCTGCCTTGCACGCGGCAGACCCGGGTTTGATTCCCAGCATCCCATAGGGTCCCCCAGGCACCGCCAGGCGTCATTCCTGAGTGCAGAGTCAGGAGGAACCCTTGAGCATCCCTGGGTCTGATCCAAAAAGAAAAAATAAAATAAAAATAATAAGCTCAGGACCTGGCTGGTCCCTGAGGCCTCCGTCTCATGTTTTTGTTTTCTCCTCTCTGCCCCTCTGCCCAGGGCTTCTCCTCCGCAACTGCACGCCCACGGCCAACACGGAGTGCGCCTGCCCCGGGGGGCTGCGGTGCAGGGATGAGACGTGTTCGGAGTGTGACCCTCCTCCCCCACCCCTGCTGGCCACGCGTCCATCTCAGGCTCCAACCCAGAGCCCGAAAACCCCCCACCGGCCTGAGGTCAAAAGTGAGTTCTAGCGACCTCTGTCCTATGTCACAGCCCGCTGGCTGGCTCCCCCACCCCACTTCTGAGTTCACCCCCACCGAAGTCTCCTGGTTCCTGGTTCCAACTGTCTTTGTCCTCCCCTCCCCACTGTCCTTCCGCCCGCCTTGCCTCAAGCTCCTGCCTTGTCATTGCAGACACGCCAGAGGCCAGGACGCCCCCCGAGAGGGTGCAGAGTCCCGCTAACGCCAGACAGCAGGAATCCGGGGGACCCTGGCTGGGCGTCAGAGCAGCTCCTGAGGCCAGGGGTGAGGAGCCGGGCCAGCAGGGTGCAGAGATGAGGAGAGGAAACGGGGTCCCAGGAAGGGCGGGGGCAGGAGGAGAGAGGGGCAGAGGCTGACTGAGAGAAGGTCTGAGGGTCTCTCAACACCGCCTGCACCGGCCTGTCTCAGCCTCCAGGTCGCTGTGCAGCTCCGACTGCATCCGCATCTTCGTGGTCTTCTCTGGAATATTCCTGGCTTGCACCCTGGTCGGAGCCCTGTTCTGCCATCAACGAAGACAATCTAGGCTAAGTAAGAGACCCCAAACCCAGGGCTTCCGCACCATCTCGGCCCTGCACCCCATCCTGGAACCCGGACAGCACCCCCCCACCCCCAGCTCCGTCCCTCCTCTTCCCCTCCGCCTCCTCCCCTCCCTGCCCCACACCCCGTCGTGGCTCAGCTCCCCGCCCTGCGCCCAGGCGCTCCACGGGGGGCCTCCAACTCAAGGCTGCTCCTCCCCGCAGGCAAAGAACGGGGTCCCGGGGCGGCGCCTGCGGAGCCGGATCCTCACTGCTGCCCCCGGGAGGAGGAGGGCAGCGCCTTCCCGATCCAGGAGGATTACCGCAAACCCGAGCCCGCGTCCGGCCCCTGAGCCCCCGCGCCCTGCCCAGGGACCCCCACCATCCGCAGCTCCAGCCCACCGCCGCGGGAACGAGACCTGGAGCCCACCACCACCACCACCACCACCACCACCATTTCAGGCTCCCTCCCATCTCTCTCGGACCCCGTTGCTGTGGACAGACGAGAAAGCACCCCCTTTTTCCTGGGGTGCGCAGAGAAGTGGACACGGAGCAGGAGGCGGAGCATGGGAGACCGGGAAACCGGTTCCTTCCTCCAGCCTCACCACCCCCCGCCGGCCCGCGGGAACTCTGAGCCCAGGGCTGGGCTGGGCTGACACCCACTTGCAGCCGAGGTCTCCCCGGATCTCTGTTATCATTGACCTAGAATCTCAGCCAAATAAAAGTGCCGGCTACGTGCCCCGCCGTGAACTCGCGACTCCGCTCGACGAGGGCCCCGCCCCGCCGCCAGCCCGGGGGCGGAGCCTGCGCGCGGCACACGTGCTGATAGGCTCCGCCCGTAGGGGCGTGGTTAGGGGGCGTGGTTAGGGGGCGTGGCCCCATCCCGGGGCGCCCTTGGCGCGGGCAAGGTTCCCCCGGCGCCCCGACGCCGTCCCCGGGTTCAGGTCTGTCCCTCCTCCAGCCTCCCGCCCCCTTACGCTGACTTATATCTCCACTTCCCAGCAGCTCCAGGTTGCGCGCCGGGCAGTGCTAGGTGCTGAAATCACTGGGGGCGTGTGGGGGCGTGTGGGGGCGGGGGTCGGGCAGGGCGGGAAGTGAAGGGAGGCGCGCCCAGGACTCAGCCGCTGGGCACCTGCAGCAAGCAGATGGCTTCACCCCGAGGCCCAGGTAGCCCCGCCGCCGCCTTCGGAAAGTGAAAGCGAAAGAGAAGCGGAGAGAAGCGGGCCGAGGGCTGAAACACAGGCGACCCGGCGACCGGAGCGCCTGGAGGGTTGGGGGCGAACCCCCACCTCCACCCTCTTCTTCTGCGCGCCCCGGAGAGCGCAGTGGAGGGGGCCCTGCGTGCCAGCCGCCCCCATGGGCACGGAGGCCGGGTGGTGTCTGCTGCTCTGCCTGGCTCTCTCGGGAGAGGCGGTTCCCAGTAAGTGGGGGAACCCCTGGAGGGAGGTTGCTGGGCTGAGGAAGTCCAGGCCGCCGGGCCCCCCCCACCAAGCGCCAGGTGGGAAAGGGGATTCCGGGGCGGGGGTGGGGTCTTCTGAGTCCCACTGGTGGACGGCAGAGACTGGCAAAGCGAGGAAGCGGCCAAGCTTGGCCGAGGCCAGTAAAGACGGGGCGGGGGTGGGGGTGGGGGGAGGGGTGGGAGCGGACACACCACAACGACGATGGGGAGGAAGAGGAGGTGCCAAGAGGGTGGGGGATGGCAAAGCGAACCCCATGCACAGGTGGGTCCTGGCTGGGCGACACACATATCTGTCCCCCCGACACGTGCGCAGTTATTCTTCTGAGAAGTTCAAAGTCCTTAGACTGGAGTTGGCAGCACCCGGCTTTCCAAAGCCCCTTGGGGTCATCCTGTAAAGGATTCCTCCCAGGACTAGGGGTGTTTCCCAGAAAGCTGGGGGGGTGGGAGGGCGGGCAGGAGAAGAGGGGATGCAGAGACAGCTGTGGTTCCAGAACAGTCCCCCTTGAGGACTCCGCAGTTGGGGGGCGTCTAGAAGGAATGTCCTGGGTCACAGAGCTCAGCCCTCCCTCCCTGCTCTTCCTCAGCCAACAGTCTGTGGCGCCCAGTGGACATGGTCTTCGACTGTCTCCTGGCCAAGGAAAGCGGGCCGCAAGCAGGTTTCGCCAGCAGTGGGGACAGGGCGAAGGCCTTGCTGGTGCTGAGACAGGTCCCCGTGCTGGATGATGGCTCCCTGGAGGGCCTCACCGACTTCCAGGAGGACCAACTGTCCAAGGATGACCCACCTGTCACCTTTGAGGCCACAGGTAAGAGTCCTCCACCCCGGGGTCTAGTCCTGGGGCCCCCCGGGGACGGTCCAGTGCCAAGAACACCTCCTGTGTCCCCATCCCCCCCAGACCTCATGTCTGCCCCCTGGCTCACCCTCCTCTGTCCTTCTCTCCCAGTGGACCTAGTCCAGATCCCCCAGGCCGGGGACCTCCTCCACGCCGAGTGCAACGAGAAGCAGGTGACCTGTGAGTTCTCACACTACTTTCTCCAGGCTGGGCCAGAGGCCGCCGTGGACACGGCCGCCTACTTCCTGGCCAGCATGCAGGTGTCCGAGGGCGGTCCAAGCATCGCCATGGTGATGAGGACCCTCGGGGATGTGGACAAAGGGACCGCCTGGCATCCCACGCTAAACCTGCCCCTGAGTCCGCAGGGCACCGTGAAGACGGCAGGTGAGACCCCCCAAAAGGGGCAGGAAGTCTGTTCTGTTTGGGTTTTGCTTTTTCACCCCCCCCCTTAAGTAGCCAGAGGTGGGGATGAGGACATTAGAAGAGAAAGGACAAAGAGTTTTGAACCTCCATCACACCGGTCATCTCGGGGCCCCCCAGAGGACCCCAAGTGGGGTCCGAGAGATAGTACGATAGTTAGGGTGATTGCCTTGCATGCAGACAACCCGGGTTTGATCCCCGGCATTGCCTCGGGTCTCCTGAGCCCTGCCAGGAATGATTCCTGAGCAGGTCAGGAGTCAACCCTGAACACAGCTCCGTGTAGCTCAAACACAAGAACAAAAAAGAAAAGAACGCAGAAGGGGTGAGGTATGGGGAGGTGACTCAGAGGGCTGGCACACACACGGGAGGCCCGGGTTTGATCCCCGGGGTCGCATTTCTAGGAGTGACCCCTGAACACTGCTGGGGGTGGCCCCCACAGACCCCAAGTGGGGGTCATTTTCACCTCAGGAGGTCTCGGTTCATCCAGTGCGTGAGGGAAATTTTCTCCCACGGAATGCCAGCCCAGCCTGCTGCTCCTGGGTAACTAGAACAACAGCTGAGAGCCTTTCAGAACCTGTTCATTCACTTTTCCAAAATTTTTGAAAAAGCTTTTTGGGTTTTGGACCACACCTGGCAAGTGCTCTGTGGTTACTCCTGGCTCTGCACTCAGGAATGACCCCCAGCAGTGTTTAGGGGACCCTATGGGATGCCGGGGGTTTTTTTGGGGGGGTTGTTTGTCTGTTTGTTGCTTTTTTTTTCTTTTTGGGTCACACCCAGCGATGCTCAGGGGTGACTCCTGGCTCTGCACTCAGGAATGACTCCTGGTGGTGCTCAGGGGACCATATAGGGTGCTGGGAATTGAATTTGGGTCGACCGCATGCCAGGCAAATGCGCTCCCCGCTGTGCTGTCGCTCCAGCCCCACTCTGGGATGCTGGGGATTGAAACGAAGAGCCATGTCCAAGGCAGACGCCCTCCCTGCCATACTATCGTTCTGCCCCTGTTCATTCACTCTTATTAATAAAGCATGGCCCTTGCTCTCTCCGACTCAGCATATTCTAGAAGGCTGAGGAATTGAGGACACGGTGGGAGGTTCTCGAGAGCCCGTCCCATGCAATTATTTGGCTCCTGAGACGTCAAGAGATATGCCCTCCTAGGCTAAGAACATTCCAGGAGGGGCAGGAGTGAGTAGGGCATTTGACTTGCATGCAACCCAGCCGGGTTCAATCCCTGGCACCCTAGATGGTCCCCTAAGCACCACCAGAAATGACCCCTGAGCCCAGAGCCAAGAGAAACCCCTGAGCACTTGCGAGATGTGGTCCAAAAACCAAAACCAGGGGGCTGGAGTAATAGCACAGCGGGTAGGGTGTTTGCCTTGCATGGGGCTGACCTGGGTTTGATTCCCAGCATCCATATGGTCCCCTGAGCACTGCCAGGAGGAATTCCTGAGTGCATGAGCCAGGAGTAACCTGCGCATTACTGGGTGTGACCCAAGAAGCAAAAAAAAAAAAAAAACCCACAAACTCAAAAACCAAAACTAAAACCAAATAAAAGTCCTAGAACACTAGGAGCTTTCTGCTGCCACCTGTCCAGTGCCAGTCACATTTCTGGCACGGCTGGTCTTTTCCCTTTTAATTCTGGACTATTCTCACACGTACAACAAAGGGGAAGGAAGAGAAGGAATGTCTGTGTGCCCTTCACATGCTGCCAGTCTCTTTGAGTCACTTCTACTCGCCAAAGCTACCGATAATGCCAGGGTCCAGCCCAAATGCCTCCACAGGGACCGTGCACCGGCACGACCGAAGATGAAAATATTTTCCTTCATAACCACCAAGCCATCACCTTGGCAAAAAACCAAAGTGGGCAGTGGTCTAGACTGTGGTGGGCATTAAAGAGACACAATGGGGAAAGGGAAGCTTGAGAGTTGATTCCATTGGGCTTTGCTTTCCTTTGGCTTCATCTTTATTTATTTGTTTTTGCTTTTTGGGTCACACCTGGCTCTGCACTCAGGAATTACTCCTGGTGGTGCTCAGGGGACCCTATGGGATGTCAGGGATCGAACCCGGGTTGGCCACGTGCAAGGTAAACACTCCAGCCCCTGGCTTCATCTTTATTAAAAAAAAAAAAAAAATGGCACATGTGCTGTCGGAGCCCATGAGCTGCTTGTGCCCACATGGTCAAGCACATGTGTCGCCCGCATCTCCCCTCTTGAGACGTGTACTTTCATGCTTTTGCGTCTAATGCTGGGGTGTTTGTAGAGGCTCTCTCCGCCCTTGGAGGAGCCCACGTTCTCTCTTGAGCGAGTTACTCTGTCTCTCTTACTCTCCACTCTCTCCCACTTTCTCTCCTTTCTCTTCAAAAAACCCTCTAAATAAAATGTTTTACTTCAAAAAAAAAATTAATTGAATCACCATGAGATAGTTCCAAAGTTGGTCATGATTGAATTTCATTCATATAAGGTTCCAAGACCCATCTCTTTCCCCAATAGCTAGCTTGATTATCTCAGTTCCGCTGCCATCATTTGAAGACCAGGGGTTTGACATTCAATATTATCTGGCCCACTGTTTAGTTTCTCTGTACGCTATCAATGTGAGTGATCACTGAGTAGCCTAAGATGTGTTTTGTTTGTTTTGAGGTCACACCAGGCTGTTTGGTAATCACCCACACTCAGGGCTTACACCTGGCTGTGCTCAAGGGTCACTCCTGGTGATGCTCTGGGAGCTATCTGCGTGTCAGGGATCAAACTTGGGTTGGCGGCATGCAAGGCAAGCGCCTGGGGTGCTGTACTAGGTCTCTGGCCCACCTACGGTATTTTTCAAATTGATCCAATAACTATATATCACTATCACTATCATCCTGTTGATCGTTGATTTGCTCCGGCAGGCCCAGTAACGTCTCCATTCGTCCTAGCCCTGAGATTTTAGCAGCCTCTCTCTCTTTTTTTTTTTTATTATTAGTTTATTTTTAATTAGAGAGTCATCGTGAGGGTACAGTTACAGATCCATACATCATTGTGCTCATGTTTCCCCCATACAAAGTTCGATAACCCATCCCTTCACCAATGCCCATTCTCCACCACCAGTAAACCCAACATCCCTCCCCCCACCCCACCACTATGGCAGGGAATTCCCTTTTGTTCTCTCTCTCTGATTAGGTGTTGTGGTTTGCAATAAAGGTGTTGAGTGGCCATTGTGTTCAGTCTCTAGTCTGTATTCGGCCTGCATCACCCTTCCCCCACATGACCTCCAACCACATTTTACTTGGTGGTCCCTTTCCTGAGTTACCCAGAATGAGAGACCAGCCTCCAAGCCATGGAAACAATCTCCTGGTACTTATTTCTACTATTCTTGGGCGTTAGTCTTATAGTCTATTATTCTATATTCCACAGATGAGTGCAATCTTTCTATGTCTGTCTCTCTCTTTCTGACTCATTTCACTTTGCATGATACTTTCCATGTTGATCCACTTATATGCAAACGTCATGACCTCATTTTTTCTAACAGCTGCATAGTATTCCATTGTATAGATGTACCAGAGTTTCTTCAACCAGTCATCTGTTCTAGGGCACTCGGGTTTTTTCCAGATTCTGGCTATTGTAAACAGTGATTTAGCAGCCTCTCTTTACTCGTCCTTCCCAACGGTGCCACATTAGAGGCTCTTTCATAACTATCAAATAAAATGTCAAAATTCAAACTTCTTCAATAATGTTCTACGTAAATGTCAGAGCTGGGGCTGGAGTGATAGTACCGCAGGTAGAGCGTTTGCTTTGCATGCTGCCAACCCGGGTTCAATCCTCGGCATCCCGTATGGTCCCCTGATCACCGCCAGGAGGAATTCCTGAGTGCAGAGCCAGGAGGAACCCCTGTGCATCGCTGGGTGTGACCCAAAAAGGAAAAAAAGAAATGCTTCATGGAGCTCAGATGAGCATGTGAGTCCCGTCGCTGGCCTGAGAGGAGGCAGGCAGTGATGAGTGACGTACCCACAGCCCTGCGAGTACACACCAACGGAAGAAGCAGCTCATTAGCCCCCTCCTCACTCACTCTCTTTCTTGCCCCAGTGCAATTCCAGGTAACCACCCAGACCCCTACCCTGACTTCTCAGCTGGGGTCCTCGGCCTCCCTGCACTGCGGCTTCTCCAAGGCCCCGGACCAGGCCCTGCTCAGCGTGGAGTGGCGGCTGCAGCATCAGGGCCACGGGCGGCTGGTGTACCGCTGGAGCCGGGGACAGCGGCGGGCCGAGCGGCCAGGCGCCACCCTGGAGCAGGAGCCGCTGCTGGAAGCGGGCGACGCCTCCCTCAGCCTCCCCGGCCTCGTCGTGGGTGACGAGGGCACCTACATCTGCCAGGTCACCACCTCCCAGTACCAAGCCCAGCAGATCACCCAGCTGCACGTCCAAGGTGGGGTCAGAGCGGGGTCCGATGGGGGCAGGGCTGAGGGGGGGGGGGCAGGTGTCCCAGAAAGGGACCCGGATGCCAGGGCCGCCTCCGGAGAGGCAGATGGCCCGCGCGTCACCTCCATGCCCGTCCCAAAGCCTCGATGGCCCCGAGTTGAACTTTCTCATCGGGGATCAGCCGGGCGGCACCTCCTGGGCAGGCCCCCCGCTCGCCCTGTGCTTTTGGACCACTGCAAGGGAGCTGAAGGGGGCGCGGGGGTCCCTGCCCCCAACATTTCACCAGCCACAGCCTTCCCTCACCCGCTCATCCCGATGACAAGCAGCAAGCGGCCCCGTGGAGGCTGCAAAACTCCCTTTCTGGCTTGTACTTGGGGGGTCCCCTCGCCCCTGGGGAGGAGACCCCACTGCACAACCTCTCGCAGCAGGAAAAGGCAGCTTGGGGCACCTCTGGGGTCATTAGATCCCTCTGGAGTTCCCAGCCTCCTTTTTTGGGGGGGGGCAGTGGAGAGTTTGGGGGCTACACCCTGCAATGGTCAGGGTTTACTCTGTTTATTTTTCCTTTTTGGGTCACACCCAGTGATGTTCAAGGGTTCCTCCTGGCTCTGCACTCAGGAACTACTCCTGGCGGTGCTCGGGGGGACCCTATGGGATACCAGGGATTGAACCCGGGTCGGCTGCGTGCAAGGCAAACGCTTGACTATTGCTCTGGCTCCTCAGGGCTTACTCCTGACTCTGTGCTCAGGAATCACTCCTGGCAGAGCCCTGAGGACCGTTTGGTTTGTTTGTTTTTTGCTTTTTGGGTCACGCCTGGCGATGCACAGGGGCTACTCCTGGCTCTGCACTCAGGAGTTACCCCTGGCAGTGCTCAGGGGACCCAATGGGATGTTGGGAATTGAACCCGAGTCGGCCGCATGCAAGGCAAACGCCCTCCCCGCTGTGCTATCGCTCCAGCCCTCCGGGGGCCGTTTGGGACGGCAGGGATCAAACGCCTCCCATGCTGTCCTACCTCACTGGCCCCCTACCCACCTCCTTTCTTCCAGCCTCCCCCAGAGTTCGACTGAGCCAGGAAAGTAAAGGTCTGCCTCCCACTCTCACCTGCCACGTCACTGGCTACTACCCTCTGGACGTGGCCATCACGTGGACGCGAGAGGAGCCGGGCAGTGCCCCGGCGCCCGTCTCCGAGGCCTCCTTCTCCAGCCTGCGGCAAAGTGCAGCCGGGACCTACAGCGTCTCCTCCTCCCTCGCAGCCGACCCCGGGCCCGCAGGCGCCACGTACACCTGCCAGGTCGCCCACGTGTCCTTGGAGGAGCCCCTGGGAGCCAGCACACGGGTTGCCCCACCAGGTACAGGGAGTACCCTGCTCTCTGCACTTAACCCAGAGCTCCTACACCTATTTGCAGCCTTGACCTTGTTTCCCCAAGGGGACAGCCACCAACCTGTCTCTCCTCTCTCTTGCCCCAACACACACACACACACACACACACACACACACTTGACCTTGTTTCCCTAAGGGGACAGCCACCAACCTCTCCTCTCTCCTGCCCCAACACAGACACACACACACACACACACACACACACACACACGCTTCCTCTCAGCCCAGGCCGCATGCTGAGAGGCAGCAGGCAAGGCTCATGGAGACAGCTCTGAGGGCTGTGACACAGGCATCACCTCTGGGGGACCCCAGTTTGATCCCCAGCACACGTGGTCCCCCAAGCATGATGCAGAGAAACTCCTGAGCAGCAAGTTAGGAGTAGTTCCCCAAACAAAACAACAACAACCAAAAAAAGATACCCCAAAACATGTTTATTTATTTATTTTGCTTTTTGGGTCACACCCAGCGATGCACAGGAATTACCCCTGATGGTGCTCAGGGGACCAATTGGGATGCTGGGAATCGAACCCAGGTCGGCTATGTTCAAGGCAAATGCCCTACCTGCTGTGCTATTGCTCCAGCTCCCCATGTTTTCTTTTGTTTTTGTTTTTTTTGCTTTTTGTTTTATTATTTTTGGGTCACACCCAGCAATGCACAGGGGTTACTCCTGGCAGTGCTCGGAGGGCCATATGGGATGCTGGGAATCGAACCTGGGTCAGCCGCGTGCAGGCCACGTGTAATGCCCTCCCCACTGTGCTATTGCTCCAGCACCCCCCCCATATGTTTCTTTATGTACCACAGCCAGCAGCAATGTTCAGAGGTTACTCCTGCTCTGCACTCAGGGATCATCCCTGGTGGTACTTGTGGACCCCTCTGTGATGCTGGGGATCGAACCCAGGTCAGCTGTATGCAAGGCAAATGCCCTACCCACTGTACTATCGCTCTGGCCCAAAACCCCACAATTTTTTTTTTTTTTTAGTTTTTGGGTCGCACCCAGTGATGCTCAGGGGTCACTCCTGGCTCTGCACTCAGGAATCACTCCTGGCGGTGCACAGGGGACCCTATGGGATGTCGGGGATCGAACTCAGGTCGGCCACATGCCAGGCAAACACCCTCCCCGCTGTGCTGTTGCTCCGGCCCCCCAAGCCCTACCAATTTTAAGTTATTCCTGACTGTGCTCCCCAGCCCCACCCCTCCCCACTTACAAGCAGGGAGGCTTTCCCGGCAGGGGTGGGCATTCTCTGGCCTCGCCGGGTGCAGAAACGCGCTCGCAGACTGCTGTGAGCCCACCGCTCCCAAGGGGCCTGCCGCCCCCCACCCCCCACCTCTGCAGCCACAGAATGGCGTGGAAAGGTTTGAGCCAGGACCAAACGGGCACCTGGGAACGCAGAGCTGGGGAGCTCAGCAGGCCACCGCCAGCCCCCAAGGGTCACCTCAGTGCACACTCCTCCCCGGCCGCTGGCACAGGTCCAGGCGAGTGTCAGCGACTCATCTAACCTCAATCTCTCGCCAAGCCATGAAATGTGCTGAACTGGGACGAGAGAGAGAGGGAAACTCGTGTGGGCTGACAAAGAGCATCCGGGAACCTTGTGGGTTTGTTGTTTCTTTGTTTTTGTTTTCGGGTCACACCTGGCAGTGCTCAGGGGCTATTCCTGACCGGGCCCAGGGGACAAGGCGGTGCCAGGATCTCCTATGTGGAGGACGTTTATCTCCTTCCTCACCCACACAGGCACACTCCTGAAACTCTTCACGCCTGCACACTTTCTCTCCTGTTACTACACAGACACACAGTCCTGGGTCACATGCCGTCGCTCTCACTCTCAAACGCCCGTGTCCCTTTTCTCTCACACACTGTGTTGGTCACTCCTCTCTCACACACACTCCGTGTCTCTCCTGACACACTCTCCTGTGCCACTCCTCTCTCACACACATGCTCCCGGGTCCCTCCTCGCACACACACACTCCTGTGTCACCCTCTCTCACACACACACTCCCGTGTCACCCTCTCTCTCACACACACTCCCATGTCACTCCTGTCACTCTTCACACACCCGTGTGACTCCTCTCACACTCCCATGTCACTCCTCTTATGCACACACTCCCATGTCACCCTCTCTCTCACACACACTCCCGTGTCACCCTCTCTCACACACACTCCCCTGTCACCCTCTCTCACACACATACTCCCATGTCACCCTCTCTCTCACACACACTCCCGTGTCACCCTCTCTCACACACACACTCCCATGTCACCCTCTCTCACACACACTCCCATGTCACTCCTCTCACACTCCTGTCATTCTTCACATACCCGTGTGACTCCTCTCACACTCCCATGTCACTCCTCTTATGCACACACTCCCATGTCACCCTCTCTCTCACACATACTCCTCTGTCACCCTCTCACACTCCCACGTCACTCCTCTCTCACACAGGGCCCCTAGTGTCGCTCTCACACACACTCCCATGTCACCCTCTCTCTCACACACTCCCCTGTCACCCTCTCTCACACACACACTCCCATGTCACCCTCTCTCACACACACTTCCCTGTCACCCTCTCACACACACACTCCCGTCACCCTCTCTCACACACACACTCCCATGTCACCCTCTCCCCCACGCACTGCCGTGTCACTCCTCCTCACTCCCGTGCCATTCCTGGTGGCTGCGCGGAGGTGCCGGCTCCCCGCGCTCTGCCCACCGCCTCCTGCCCACGCGGCTCTCTCCCCCCAGAGCAGAGGACGGCCTTCGGCGCCCTCTTCGCCAGCAGCCTCTTCGTTCTCACCCTGTGGCTCCTGGTGCTTCAGCGACGGCAAGGTGAGGGCCCCCTCTCCTGGGATGCCCCGTCGGGCCCCCCACCGCCCCGCCCTGCCCCCGCCCCCAATTGGGGGTTACCCCCCCCCAAAGCAGCCTCTCTCTTCGCCTCTCCCCTAGCCACCTCCCCGAGGTCTGCCAAGACGCTCAGGGCCTCTGGGTAGACCGTCTCCTGCCTCGGCGTGGAACGGAGGCGTCACGGAGGGGCCCCGATGCGCCTTCGAGCCCCCCTCACTCTGCATCCTGGAGGCTGAGGTGGCAACAGGAGCAGCACGTCTCTGGGGAGGCTCCGAGGGCACCAGACCCCCCACTCCGAGGACTCCGGCCCAATAAAAGCCCCCGGGGCCTGGGCACCGCCGTCTCACTGTCCTGTCTCTGTGTCCGGCTGTCAGACGCCAGAGCCACCAGGGAGGTTCTGGCCCTGGGACGGTAGATCTCGGCATGAGAAGCCCCCGGTGGGTAACGGGGAGCACATCTGCGGGCCCTGGGGGGAAGGGGGGGAAGGGGGGTAGGTGGGCATCCAGGTCCCCGGATGGAGGTGGGGGGGGGCCTGGGGGGGCAAACAGCTGTGCTGCGTGGGGATGTGCGCCACCCACTCAACTTCCCGTCGCGCCGAGCGCCTGAGGCAGGCCTGCGTGCCCAGGGCAGAGACCACTTCCTCTCCGCAGCGCGCACCGGCTGGCCCGCCCGCCCGCCTGCCCGCAGCTCCCCTGCCCGGCGCCCCCGCCCCCCGCCCCCCGCCCCCCGCCCCACAAACCACCAGCGAGTCCGTTCAGTTGAGTGGCAGGAGTCTGTAATTTTTTTCTTTTTTTTTCTTTTTTGGCCTTCGTTCAGAATGCATGAGATTGGTACATATGCCACATGCCTTTGGTGGTGGAGGTACAAGTGTTCTGTCCTATCCTCGTGAGAGATAGATAGGACAGGTGGCGGAGGGGAGGGGGAGGGAAAAAAGACCAGGAGGCATGAGAGACCCGCAGTGGAAACCCCACATCATCTCACGGGAACCGAAGAAATGGGGGGCAAGGGGGTGGGGGGATGGGGGAAGCTCGGCTTCATGTGCCGCCTGCGCAGTCCCGGGGTGGGGGGGGATTACTTGCATATTTGCTCATGCGCGTGGGGTCCACACATGGAACAGGGCGTAGGGTGAGCAAGAAAAGTCTAGCTGGGTCCCCCGTCGCCCTGGCCGCCCCACCAACACCCAGGAAGCAGTCAGTTCCTGAGAGAGCGGGGCTAGGTGCCCCCCCCTGGGGTGTGTGTGTATGGGGGGGCGGGGGGGCACGCTCCAGGCCTGGGACACATCGAGGGCAGAGGAAGTTCTTCTCCGGCGGTGACCCCTACCCCCCCCGCCGCCAGCATTAGGGCAGGGAGGAGCCGAGGAGAGTGGACACACTGACCGATTCCTTCCGGCTCTTCGGGCGCCCACCCTGGGGCAGGACGAAGGGAAGGGGGGAGGCTGGGGGCGGGGCGGGGTGGGGGACGATGGGCTCTGAGCAGTGAAATGCTGCTACGTGGGAAGAGACACTCCAGACCCGACCCCGCTGCTGCCGTCTGGTAGCTGCCTCGGCGGCCCTCTCCCCCCACCCCCTGCACCACCTACTCCTACTCCTGGGTCCGTTCCACCCCCCCATCCTTCGCCCGACCCCCAGTCGTGGCCCACCACACTGGCCGGGCTCCTCGACATCCTTGGGTTGCAACCGTCAAGGGCAAAAACGAGGAAAGAGAGGAGACAGAGAGGGAGGCGGGTAGGGGGGAGTTGGGCGGGGGTGGGGGTCTGAAGGGGAAGTGGTGTGCGGAGAACAGGGGGCACAGAGGGAATAGGACAGCAACACACAGCACGGCACAGCGGTGCAGACACCCGCCTTCCCCCAACACTCAGGAAGGGGGCTCCCGCCCTGGGTAGAGGGAAGGCGTCTCTGAGGACCCCGGGCCCCTGCCTTCGAAGCCCCTCGTGCTCTTTCCTCGGGAGGAAGCAACAAGCCCCTCCCGGAGAGGATGCAGTTCCCTCGGGGTGTACACGGGGAGTGCAGTTCCCTCAAGGCGTGCAGTTCCGAAGGGCGCCCTGACTCTGGCTGCCTGACTCTCACTCTCTCCAGGCTGACGGGAACACAGAGCTTCCCTGTTCGGGCAGGCCGAGCTATGGGCGGGTGGGGGGGACATCACAGACAATCCAGAACGGCAGAAAAGGTGGACGCGGCCGCATAGTGCTGAGCACATGTGTCGCCCGCATCTCCCCTCTTGAGATATGCACTTTCCTATCTAATGCTGGGGGCAGGGGTAGGGGCGCGGGGGGTGGGGGGCTCTCTCCGCCCTTGGAGAAGCCCGGGTTCTCTCTTGACTGCATCTCTCTACTCTCTCCCACTTTCTCCCCCTCCTCCCCTTCAAAAACCTCCAAATAAAATCTGTTTTACTTCAAAAAAAAAAAAAAAAAGTAAAGTAAAGTACAGGTGGACACGGGTCAGCCCCTTCTGGGCCTGGGCCTGTGGGATCACCTCATGGACGGGAGGAAGAGCATCCTCGCCTCTTCCTAGCCGTGGGGGTGCGAGGCGCCGTTACCTCAGAAACAGGTCTCTGGAGAACGAAGGGCAAGACCCTGAGGGCCCTGAAGAGACAGCTCTCGGGCTCACAGTTTAGAAATGAGACCCCCACCCCTACCCCCACCCCACCCCCCAGGCTGGAGCAATAGCACAGCGGGGAGGGTGTTTGCCTTGCACGCAGCAGACCCGAGTTCAATCCCCAGCATCCCATAGGGGCCCCCGAGCACTGTCAGGAGGAATTCCTGAGTGCAGAGCCAGGAGGAATCCCTATGCATTGCCGGGTGTGGTCCAAAAAGCAAGGAAAAAAAAAAAAAAAAGAAATGAGGCCTCTCACCCCCACCCTCCGCCAAACCTTCTAGAAAAGTGTGGCACCCCAGGGCCTTGGCCCCACCCCAGGACCCTCCCTGAACTGCAGCGACAAATGCCTAGGCAGAACCATCCGTGGCCTCCTTGGACCCATGGCCTCCCCTGGCCTCAACTCTGCCCTGCCAGCTTGGCCTCCGAAGGGCGGGAGGAGGCCCCCGCGGCTGGCCTCCAGGGAGTGACCTCAAACTCTGCCACGAGCAGCATTTCTGGCGTCGAGGGCGATCACACATGGCAAATGGGAGCAACAGAAGAGGGGGGGCGGGGGGAGGCGGAAGGATGGGCCATGGAGAAGCCTGGGCTGGGATGGAGGCGGTGGTGACAGCAGAGAGAGAGAGAGAAGGGGGGGACGGGGGTTTGGGTGGCACGGGGAGGGGCGGACGAGGGCACATTCTCAAGTAAAAAAGTAGACTGGACACAGGCATCAGCAAGTCCCCGAAGGAAGAGGAGTGACAGGGAGAGAGAGACAGAGACAGAGAGAGAGACAGGAGAGAACAAGAGGGCAGGTTACACGGAGTTATTAAATCACCCAGGGTTCTCGGTCGTCCTAAGTCCCGTCCCCACGGTCTCCCTCGGACCCAAGCCAGTGGCCAGCAGCACAGCCCCACTTCCTTGGAACGGGCAGCTCGCCTCGGTACCTTTGCAGGGGAGACCCCGTCCCCCGAGGCCGAGCCTGGCCGGGGCCCTCCCTCCCGCCCGCCCGGACCAGCAGCCGCAATCTCCGTACCTCGTTCAGAGCAGACCCCTCCCCAGGCAGGCAGGCAGGCAGCAGGCAGGGCCGGGAGAAGATGGGGACCGTCCCCCCTCTTCACCCCACCAGCCACCGCAGCGATACTTACTTACAATAACTACCACGATGATGGCGCAGATGGCCCCCAGCATGATCATCATCTGCGGAAACGGAAAGAAGGCGACTCCTTGGCCGTGGGGAAGGAGGGGAGGGCCCAGCAGGGCGAGAGAGAAGGGAAGGGAAGGGCCGAAGCAAGAGCACGGCGGGGAGGGCGTTTGCCTTGCACATGGCCAACCCGGGTTTGAGCCCCTGCATCCCATAGGGTCCCCCGAGCACCGCCGGGAGGAATTCCTGAGTGCGGAGGCAGGAGGAACCCCTGTGCATCGCCGGGTGTGACCCAAAAAGGAAAAAAAAAAAAAAAGAAGGGAAGAGAAAGTCTTCCAACTTTGGGGAAAAGAAAAAAAACTATACGTCTCCAATGTAGGCCTCTGGGGCCACCCCCATCTCCCCTCTCCAAAAAAAAAAAAATTTTTTTTGTTAAATCCTAGCACCACAGTTAAAGCATCTCAGAAACCACCTGATTTGGTTTTTTTTGTTGTTGTTTTTGTTGTTGTTGTTGTTTTGCTTTTTGGGTCACACCTGGCGATGCTCAGGGGTTTCTCCTGGCTTTGCACTCAGAGATCAATCCTGGCGGTGCTCAGGGGACCATATGGGATGCTGGGACTTGAACCCGGGTCGGCCGCATGCAAGGCAAATGCCCTCCCCGCTGTGCTATCGCTCCAGCCCCTCAGAAACCACCTGAAGCCACCAGCTCACGCCTGCTGGCTTTCTCCTGCCGCCTGGAGGCCTCAAAAGGAGGAACCAACTGGATTTTCAGTCTGGCAGCTCATCCCACCCCCTCCCTTTGGGTTTTTGTGCCACACCCTTTGGTGCTCAATGTGCTCAGCCATCACCTCGACCCTCCAACCCTCCAACCCTCCTACCCTCCTTGGACACGAGCCTACATGAGTCTTCCCCGCTGTTACTATCCCTATCTCATGTCTCATCATTAAGGGCTTTATTTCTCCCTCAGAGTTGCAAGGGTTTGTGTTTGTTCGTTTGTTTGTTTGTTTGGTCTTGGGCCACACCCGGGGATGCTCAGAGGTGACTCCTGGCTTTGCACTCAGGAATTACTCCTGGTGGTGCTCGGGGGACCATACGGGATGCCAAGGATGGAACCCGGGCAAATGCCCTACCGACTGGACTATCGCTCCAGCCCCAGAGTTGCAGGTTCTTACAAAGCTCTCTACCCAAGCCGTTGTGGCAGCGAGGAGTTTGAGGGCCAGATAAGAATTTTTATAGAGAGAGGGCTGGAGCGATAGCACAGCGGGGAGGGCGATTGCCTTGCACGCGGCCAACCCGGGTTCGATTCCCAGCATCCCATAGGGTCCCCCAAGCACCACCAGGGGTGGTTCCTGAGTGCAGAGCTAGGAGTAACCCCTGTGCATCGCTGGGTGTGACCCAAAGGGAAAAAAAAAGAATTTTTATAGGGGGAATCCTTGGGGGGAAGGCAGCCCGACCTAATTTAGTCTCAGTTCTTAGGGTGTTCCTATCCCGGGGCTCCCAATTAGTGTGGCTCCGAACGCTAGCTCACCCTGGTGGCCGACTCCGGTAACTGCACCTCAAGGAGCCGGCTGCCTAGATTTCCTCTCAAGCGCCCCATCTCTCTGCTGGGCAGAGATGCTGCGCCAAGAGCCGGGCGGGAAGGAGGAACCCAGAGGGTTTTCTCGTGAAGAAAACTCACCTTGCAGTTTTTCCACCAATACTTCCTCTTTAGCTTGGCAGCGCTGCTCTCGAATTGTGATGCTCCCGCCTGCAAGGCGTCGGCCCGATCATCCAGCTCTGACAACTTCTGGTCTCTCTCCAGGACCTTGTCGACATTGACGCGCATGATATCCACCACCTGGGGGGAAGGGGGGGCACTGAAACGAAGCTGCTGCTGCCGCTGCTGCTGGTCGCAGGGGAACCCCGAGTGCGCCCTGGGTGAGCTCGACTTTGCCTCCCTGAGGCTTGAGCCAACCGCCCTTCCCAACGAGCCTCTCCGCGATCAGTGATCGGGAGTGTCTCAGAGACCTCAGGCATCACCCACCTCTTCCACCTGCGCCTGGGTTTGCTGTAGTCGGCGGTTACTGGTGAGATTAGGAGGAGGGCCAGGAGGACCCCCGCCGGGGGCAGCCCCCTCCGCCCCTTCGGCGGGTGGCTGAGCCGGAGCAGACCTGTGGAGAGAGATGGGCGGAGGGCATTAAAGAAGGAGATGCAGGGGCTGGAGCGATAGCACAGCGGGGAGGGCGTCTGTCTGCCTTGCACGTGGCCCAAGCCGGGTTTGGGTCCCCCGAGCACCGCCAGGAGTAATTCCTGAGTACAAAGCCAGGAGTAACCCCTGTGCATCGCCGGGTGTGACCCAAAAGGAAAAAAAAGAAAAAGATGCAGAAAGAATTACAGGCATCACCCCACCCCTCCCAAGTTGGCCAAAGCAACGAGTTTGTATATATGCAGTGACAACGGAACGGGATCCGAGTTCCGGGGATGAACGGAAGCACGGGGGTGGGGGGAATCAGAGAGGAGCTGATCTGTGGAGACACGGAGAAGGAGCTCAGAGATGTCCAGAGAGGGGATCTATCCTCCACCCCACTCAAAACACACCCCCTCTGCGGCAGTGGCTTCAAGGACGAACGTGACAGGCCCGGGTCTCACTCACTGGCATGCCTCTGTCGGGCAGGAACCTTAAGTGTAAAGTCAAACTGGAAAACAAACCTCAGGTAAGGAGAAATTCAAAAACAGAACCTTCCATTGCGGGGGGGCGGGGGGGGAGTAAAAACAAGCCAATGGGCTGAAGACCTTATTTATTTATTTATTTATTTATTTATTTATTTTATTTTTTGGTTTTTGGGTTACACCCGGCGATGCACAGGGGTTACTCCTTGCTCTGCCCTCAGTATTCACCCCTGGTGGTGCTCAGGGGACCTTGTGGGATGCTGGGAATCGAACCCAGGTCGGCTGCATGCAAAGCAAACACCCTCCCCTACCCGCTGTGCTATCGCTCCAGCCCCCTGTTTGTTTATTTTTACAAAGCCCGGCTAAAAGCAGCAAGGGAACGCTGGCAGGCTGGGCTGAGGGGGATCCACTTCGTGGTTTGTGGTACCCAAGATGCGGCTCTGAGGGTGGCTGTAAGGACAGTCTGGAGCATCACAAGGCTTTTGGCGGTGGTGTGACTCAGGACTGTTGGCTGGGCTGTAGGCAGAGAAGCTGGGGTTTCACGGCGACAGAACTGGGGCCTAAAGCCGTTGTTTTTAGTGATGAAAGTGTTCCAAGAAATAGACCAAAAAAATAAAATAAAATAAAATAAAATAAAAAACGCTGGCAAAAGTCCTCTATGGTCATGCATCAGAAGCATTCTGTCCTTCCCTTTTGGAGACTTGACATCCAGCCTCTGGAATTTCTCCCAGTTCCTTATGACCCAAAAGAAATCTTGCGGTACCCCACCCCATCCGATCCCACCCCACCCCACAGAGTCTTAAAAGGGAATGATCCTACGGGGAGAAAGCGGGATTTTTTTTCTTTTTGGGTCACACCTGGCGATGCTCAGGGGTTCCTCCTGGCTCTGCACTCAGGGATTACTCCTGGCGGTGCTCAGGGGATCCTATGGGATGCTGGGAATCGAACCCAGGTAGGCAGCGTGCAAGGCAAACACCCTCCCCGCTGTGCTATATCGCTCCAGCCCCAGTGGGATGTTTTTAAGGGAAGATTCCTCTCGATGCCCTAAAACACACAGGCTAACCTCCCTTTCTAAAGAATTCCCATGAGGTTTTTGCTGCCAAGGAAGAATCCACAGGCGGGGGCAGGGGAGCTCTCCAAATCTGGGAGGAAATCGAAATTACGGCATTTCTCAATCAGAAGCAGCATCTCCCAAAGCATACCCCCTCGGAGCAGCCCGTGAATGAATGCGCTCAGAGATGAGAACCTTTGCAACAGTGATCAGAAAGGAAATACCTTTGACTATTCACAAGGAATGAATTACCGGGGAGTTTCTCTGCCTGAAGTGAATTTCTTCCCAGGGAGAAAGAGAACCTTCTCCTCAGAGCGGTGATACAGGCAGATTAAACCCAGCGCCTCCCAGAACTAAGGGATCACTTTCTCCCCCAAAGGCACTGAAGGAGGCAAGTGGAAGAGAAAGACAGTGTGGAAGCCACGAGACCCATGCGCTGCTACTGAGCTAAGCAATCTCATTCTCCCGCAAAGGTAGCACATTCATTGAGAGGTGGCTGGTGTTTGGCTTTGGAAGCCGGCCAGGCTGGTGGCACCAATGACAAGACTAAGGTCAGCGCCCGCGTGATGCCCTACCAGCCACCACGCTTTCTCCATCTCCTCTTCCTCCCACATGGGTGCTAATGGGAACCAGTCCCCCTGAGAAACGCACCCCCCTCCCCAAAATGGAATCTGAGCTCTTGGTCCAAGTGCAGGATGTGCACTGTGAGATGGGGGAAAAAAAAAAAAAACAAAGAGAGAAAAGAGTGCAGTGGTTCGAAAGCTTTCGGGGAGCCCATTTTACCCACTGCTTCTGCCAGTTGGAACTACTCAGCAAGAAAACCCAGGGTGAGTGACACACCTTATATAACACAAGTAACTCCCCGCTTTTGTCACTCGGAGCAAGACAGATTCACCTAGGACCAGCCCCAGAACCCCAAGCAGTAATAGAAAAGGGATGTGGAGTGCTCTCCTAAACACACTGAGATCCTGCCGGGAAGCGCCTCTCTCTCTCCCCATAGTTTTCCCCGCGGGAGCCAGCTTCAGGGAGTGATGCTGAAGATGGTCTGAAACTAAATTATTGACCGTGGAAGGCGGGGAAGTTGTCTGAGGCTCCGGGACAGGAAGAGACCTCCTAACCGGGAGGTCTGGGGAGGAAGATGCTGCTTGAATTCACATCCCTCGCCCCGGGTCTCTGGGACTCGCTCACCTGGCGCTGGGGGGAACGGGACAGGTAAGTTCCGGAGTTCTGCCCATTTGCCCGGGTGGGGGGGGGCGGAGGGGGGCATCCCGGCTGGGAGTGGGGCGCAAAGACAAAAAAACCCGGGATTGCAGAGCAAAACCCAAGTGGCTCGCAGGTGTACCCGCGAGTCTTCGCCGAAAAAGTCCTAAGCCCAGACTCCATCCGACAGACAAGAGAGGGGCTGGCCGGGGACTCCTCTCCCGGGATGGCTCCCGGCTCCGCCTCTGCCCTGTCCCCAACTCCGCTGTCCACGAAGACGGAGCCCCGCAGGCGAGACGAAAGGGTGCAGCGGAGACGTGGGACCCCCGCGCCCCTGCCCCGCCCGCGGCCGCAGCCGGTGCAGGGCAATACGGTGCCACCCTCCCACCTCCCCGGGGGTGGCCAGGTCTGGGGGCGGCGCGCGGCGGTGCTTCCCCGCGTCGCCGCAGCTGCTGCAATGCGCCATTTTCCGTCCCGCAGAGTCCGGCGCAGGGGTGGGGGGGCGGTGAGAGTTGGCCAAGAGGCGCCGGGTGCCCACACCGGAGTAAACTCACATGTCTCTGACAAGCAGGGAACCAGGGTCCGAGCCCTCTCCCCGAGGCGGCAGCGAGGCTGCACCCGGCAGGGGCGATGCTGCGGTGCAAGCGGACGGAGGGGCCGCCTCCAGCCGACCCCTGGCGGGAACTCGAGCTGCGGTGCAAGTTACCGCAGCCGCTGAGCCGGGGCCGCTCTTTATTAACGCTGGCCACGCCTCTCGCCCGACGCTAGCTACCCCGCGGTCCAATCCGCGCCCAGAAAGGGCCCCCGCGGGGAAGCCCAGCCCCGGGCCCGGCCGAGCCCGCCCCGTCTCTGCCAGATATCCAATGACAGCGCTTCCCTCACCCCGACTCCCCCAAGCAGTGGTGGCCGCGCGCGTCACTCACGGGCCCGGACTACTGTAGTAGGCGGGGCAAAATCGGAGGCGGGGCGGGGTGGAACTATGCGCCAGCCCCCTGGGAAAGCGGCTCCCGCAGTTGGAATTGGGCCCGCTGGGAGTTTCCAGCCAATGGCCGTGAAGTTTCTGAGCCCGGGCCCGCCCACGGTCCTCGGCAGCCGGCGGCAGCAGCGGCCGTGGGTGAGGCTCAGCTCTTGGTCGCTGGACCAAGACGTGCTGTGGTTGAGTTGTCTGCACTGCTACACCTCCCCGCTGCTGGTCCTTCTGACCGACAGCTCCCAGGAGGCAGAATGCATCCAAAGAGAGCTCTTGACAGAAGGTCCTCCTAGGTAGGTTAACATATCGACTCAGAAACTTGAAAATCTTCCAGTTCATGTTTTGGCTTGTTTTTTGTTTTGGTACCACACCCGACGATGTTCAGGGGTTACTCTTGGCTTTCTGCACTCAGGCATTTCTCCTGGAGGGGCTAGGGGGACCATATGGGATGCCGAGGATCGAACCCTGATTTGCCACGTGCAAAACAAGCTCCCTGTCCGTTGTACTATAGCTCAGGCCCCCTTCCAGTTCATTTTTAACACTCCAATGAGTCATCGAGTTGAAGAAAACCATTCCTTCTTAATAATTTAAGAATTTTCTCTCCTCTCACTTCGCTGTGAACGGTTTGGGCCATGTAGCAGCAAAGGATAGGGTTAATGTTTTGCTAACTTGCTTGATTGCTTTCTGTAACTTGCTAACTTTCTTGTTCAATCTCTGTAAAACAATGCCTTGCAGTATGATCTAAGCTACACAAAACAAGGACCTGTTTCAGGAAATGAAACTGCCCAGACGCCTGGTAATGTCCAGGAAAGGCACAGACATATGGCAAAATTTACTCTAGCAAAGCAGAATGTCACTGATGACCCCCCCCCTTGGTCCCGAAAAATTAGGATGTTGATCTAAGTGACCTGGGAAAAATGAAGATGTTAATCAAAGTAACCTTGGAAAAATGAGAAAAATGAGAATAATGATCAAAGTAATCTTATTTACTAAGGTGTATAAAAAGAGCCTGAACTCTGTATACAGGGCTCTTTCTCTCTCTCTAACCCTCCTCTGCATAGGAGTGAGAGCTGAGTGAGAGCCCCAGCGTGCTGGTCTGAATAAATCCCCTTGCTGTTGCAGAAAGAGTTGTCTCGGCCTGTTCCTCCAGGCAGAGATCTGCTCCACCCTAACAGCTGCTTCTCCCTATTTATTATCCCTTGCCTGGGACTCAGTTGCCACTTTTTTTTATTTCTGCTGAGAAAAAAGAGTAGCAAATTGTGACACAAGAATTCGTAAAACTTCACACTCAAGAGACTGATCCTTGGGGCCGGAGCGATAGCACAGTGGGTAGGGCATTTGTCTTGCACGAGGCCGACCTGGGTTCGATCCCCGGCATCCCATATGGTCCCCCAAGCACCGCCAGGAGTAATTCCTGAGTGAAAAGCCAGGAGTAACCCCTGTGCATTGCTGCTGGGTGTGACCCAAAAAGCAAAAAAAAAAAAAAAAAAGAGAGACTGATCCTTGCGTTTCTATTTGTTTTACAAGTGTCCATGATTTTTCACACTGTATAATCCCCTGTGCCTGCCATCAAGAGCTTTGGTGCTGCAGTAATTCTTTAAAAAGTGTTCCTCTGTTGGACTGGAGCAATAGCACAGCGGGGAGGGCATTTGCCTTGTACTTGACCGACCCGGGTTCGATTCCCAGCATCATTCCATATGGTCCCCCGAGCACCAGCCAGGAATGATTCCTGAGTGCATGAACCAGGAGTAACCCCTGTGCATCGCCGGGTGTGACCCAAAAAGAAAAAAAAAAGTATTCCACTGTAAGACTTTGAAAAATAGTATAGGAGTTAAGGCACTTGCTTGCACAAACCAACCTCGGGTTGGTACTTGTATGGTCCCCCAGGAACCACCTTGAATGGTCCTTGAGCACAAAGCCGGGAGTAAGCTCTGAGCACCACTGCCTGTGGCCCACTCCCCACCACCCGCCACCCTTCCAAATATTCATCTTCTGTATGGAATTTTCTTCCAAGCCTTAGACACCCATTTGGCAATGGCTAATAGTTAATAGTGAAACATCTCAATTTAGGTGTTAAATTGGTAGGGGGGGAAGACTGGAGTAAACCATGAGCATAGTTGTGTGTGTCCCAAAAAGAAACAACAACAAAAAGATAGAAAGTGGGGCTGGAGCGATAGCACAGGGGGTAGGGCGTTTGCCTTGCACATGGCCGACCCGGGTTCGATTCCCAGCATCCCATAGGGTCCCCTGACCACCGCCAGGAGTAATTCCTGAGTGCAGAGCCAGGTGTGACCCAAAAAGAAAAAAAAAAAAAAGATAGAAAGTTAGGGCTGGAGCTATAGTACAGTGGGGAGGTTGTTTTGCCTTGCACATGGCCAACCCAGGTTCGAACCCCAGCATCCCATATGGTCCCCCGAGCACTGCCAGGAGTAATTCTTGAGTGCAGAGCCAGGAGTAACCCTGTGCATCGCCGGGTGTGACCCCCCCCCCAAAAAAGTTATATGCTGTATGATTCTTTTATAGAGCATTCTTAAAATAAAGTAATAGAGATGGAGAACAAATTATGATTGCCAAGGATTAGGAATGGTTTTGTGTAGTCATAGCATAAGAGAATCTTGTAATTGTTCTGTAACCTGATCGTGGTGGTGACTGCAAGAATATACATACATTTTGCTAAAAGCACACACACACACATACAAATGCATGTAAAATAAGTAAAATCTGTGTAGCTCTGTGAATTGTGCCAATGTCAGTTTTTGAATTTAAATTTTTTTCTTTGGGGGCCAGAGAGGTAGTACAGTGGGTAGGGCATTTGCCTTGCACACTGCTGACTTGGGTTCGATCCTCAGCATTGTATATTGCCCTCCCAGAACTGCTAGGAGTGATTCCTGAGTACAAAACCAGGAATAACCCCTAAGCATCTGGGTGTGCCCCCTCCACCCCCCATTGTTTTTCCTTTGGGGCTGGAGAGATAGTACAACAGGTAGGGTGCTTGTCTTGCACACTGCTGACCCGGGTTCAATCCCAGCATACCATATGGTCCCTCAAGCACTCCTAGGAGTAATTTCTGCAGAGCTAGGATTAACCCCTGAGCATTGAAGGATGTGGCCACACCCTGTGGTGCTCAGAGAAAACTCCTAACAGGTTCAGGGGACCCATATGGGATGTGTTAATAATTTTTTTTAATTTTTTTTTTGCTTTTTGGGTCCACCTGGCGATGCACAGGAGTTACTCCTGACTCATGCACTCAGGAATTACTCCTGGTGGTGCTGGGGGACCATATAGGTTGCTGGGAATCAAACCCAAGTTGGCCGCATGCAAGGCAAACGCCCTACCCACTGTGTTATCACTCCAGCCTGTGTTAATAATTTTTTAAAAAATAATTAAAAAAAAAAAAAGAAAACTGGTTTGAAGCACTAATTTGACATATCTCTGAATAGTATAGAAAATGCCAAAAAAAAAAAAATAACTTTCAGGGCCAGAGAGATAGTACAGTGAGTAAGGTGTTTGCCTTATACACAGCCAAACTAAGTTCAATCCCCAGCACCACATATGGTCCCCCAAGCACAGCTAGGAGAGATCCCTGAGCACAGAGTCAAAAGTAAGCCCTGAGCATCGTGAGGTATGGCCCCCAAACAATAACATCAAAATATTGGGCCAAAATACAGAAGGTATCAACAAAATTGCTCTTTTCGAAGGTCACAGGTATAACTGTCTAGTTATATAGCAGAGGGGAAGTGGTGACAGTGCAGACTTAAGAGGGCGAGGGGCTGGAGCAACAGCACAGCTGGGAGGGCGTTTGCCTTGCACGAGGCCAACCAGGTTCGATTCCCAGCATCCCATAGGGTCCCCTGAGCACCACCAGGGTAATTCCTGAGTGCAGAGCCAGGAGTAACCCCTGTGCATCGCCCGGTGTGACCCCCCCCCAAAAAAAAAAAGAGGTGGAGGTGAACCAGACTTCTGAAACTACAATGAATGAGTGGGAACCACATGGAGACGAAAATGAAAGGTGTCACGAATAGATTTCAAAGTTGCTCCACTTTATTGCATAAAGCATACAAATCCACTTCCAAGGAAAAAGTCCTCGTCCCCTTCGGGGCAACAGAGGTGCCGCTTCCACAGTTCTGGGCTTTCTCTTCTACCTGTACTTCCCATGGCGGTTAAAGTGTCTGTAGAGATAGTTGATGCGTTTGTTCAGGTTGTGCAGGTCATCAATGAACATCCGATTTCCGACCATCCTCTTCTTTCGAATGCAACGCTGCAACTCATTCCCCTTCCAACCTCTAAGCCATCTGGGGCCCTTAATCAGGTCTTTGGGGTGTTTTTCAAAGTTTCCTGTGTGATGGAAGAGAGCGAATGAATTGCCAGAAGAGAGAAACCAAAGCCTACCACACACAATTGCATCTTCCTAAGCAGCGCCTATAGACAAGACACACTACCCAACTTTATCAGTGCACCGTGGGAAGCCAGAGCCTTGGGGTTCAAGTTCTGGCACTGCCATTTGCTACTTTTGGGAAAATTACTTAGGCTCTCTGTGCCTCAGTGTTCTTATCCGCAAATGTAAAAGTGAATAGGCTACTAAACGATTTAATCAATTTAATAAATCACTGTCATCCGGTTGCTCATCGATTTGTTCGAGCGGGCACCAGTAACGTCTCTTATCGAGAGACTTATTGTTACTGTTTTTGGCATATCCAATATGGAGCTATCGCTCCAGCCCAATTTAATAAATAAATGTAATAAATACAGGGGCTGGAGCGATAGCACAGCGGGTAGGGTGTTTGCCTTGCACGCAGCCGACCCGGGTTCGATCCCCGGTATCCCATATGGTCCCCCAAGCACCGCCAGGAGTAATTCCTGAGTGCAAAGCCAGGAGTAACCCCTGAGCATCACTGGGTGTGACCCAAAAAGCAAAAAAAAAAAAAGTAATAAATACAGGGCTCTCAGTGCCCAGCATAAAGTTAAGTCATGTGTTAGCTCTTACCCCTCGGACAAGGTACCACTCCTACACAGGAGATTTGCCATGCCGAAATGCTACGCCAAGGAGAGGGTCAGATCTTACCTAGGATCCCGATGTTGTCATACACCCCAAACAGAGCCCTTTTCTCATTCCAACGATCAACCACTTTGGGGGGCGGGAGCGTGAGCCTCACACGGGATAATCCGGGAATACCTACGCATAGCGGAGAGTGGGAATGAATTCGAACCGTTTACTGAGAAGCAGTTCTCGGGCGGTGCTCAGAACAGCCACTTACCCAGAGAGAAGCTTCTGCAGGCGATGGGAACCCAGGCTAGGGCTACCCTGCCTGCCCCGCAGAGGAGGGGCCCTGCCATCGCTCCCCACTCCCCTCTCCGACGGCACGCGGCGGGAGAGCACCAGCAGGCCAGAAGCGATCTCAACGAGAATCTCCTGGCACCTTCCGCAGAGGACTCACAAGCGTTCTACATGGGCGCAGCCATATTGAGCCTCCCCAGGTATCTCCGTGGCGTAGGGCCCGCCCAGGCCCCGCCTCCCACGACCAAGCCCCGCCCACCGAGTTCCGCCGCCTGGTCCCGTTCGCTTCCGGGGGCGCTGGGTGCGCTTCCGGCCTGACCTAGGAAGTTTTGGGGGTGTCCGAGGAGCTGATGGAAACTTGTCTAGGATTCTCTCAAACGGACGTTTCAAGAAAACGCATCCTTTCCTGCCTCTTTGAACGTCCCTCGAGTGTGAGGGAGATGAAGGCCCCGCGCCTGGACCCCCGAGATTCCTTCCTCCCTGCCGTTGTCGCTTTTATCGCCTCTCCTCGGAGCAAAGCTGAGGTTCCGAGAGTGACCCCCCCACCCCGCGCCGGGCGTCGCACTGTAGGGATGCGGGGGCCTGGACTAGGGTTTTCAGGCTTTCCTCCCGTCCTGGAGGTAGCCGAGAGTGCCACCGTCCACGCTAGGACGGCTGCACCTCCTCGGCCGACGCTGCTGGAGCCGCCACCCCCGCACGACGGGGACGGGGACGGCAGCGGCGCGGTCAGTTCCCGGCCGCCGCCTCCGCCTTTTGCCCCGCCCCGCCCGCCGCGGCGCCGCGGGTCCTGCGCTGTGATTGGCCAGGCCGGGCAGCGAGCGACGCCATTGGCCCTCCGGCGGCCGTTGAGATTTGAACTTCCCTTTTGCCGCTTTCCCCGCGCGGCGTGTTGGCGCGGCGGTTTTCTTGCCTCGGCCTGCACGGGATTGGCTGGTTTCTCCGCCCGCCGGGCCGCTGCTCCGCGGATTGGAGCGTCCCGCACGCTGTTTGCAGCCCTTCCTCTCCTCCCCCGCAGCCGCGGAGGAACGGCGGCGTGAGGTTTCCCCCCGGTGAGCTGGCTAGGGGGCTCTGGGGGAATGAAAGGCTGGGAAAGTTCGGAAGCGGGGTCCGAATGGCGAGGATCGGGGAGGTCTGGCCGGGCGTATGCTCGGAGTAAGGTGCGGTGGGAACGGTAATTCTGACAGATGCTCCGAGGGGCTTGGGGCAAATCGCTGAACCGTGCTTGGCGACAGTTCTGTCATCTGTACTTTGTAAATGGGTTTCCAGGAGATGGGGGTTTGGAGAATTCAGATCAGACACGATGCATTCCATTTTTTTTTTTTTTTGAGCCCAGCAACCTGGCTCAAATGTGGAATGCTATGGAAAATGTGGAATGTTGGGGCTGGAACGATAGCACAGCGGGGAGGGCGTTTACCTTGCACGCGGCCAACCCGGGTTTGATTCCCAGCATCCCATCTGTCCTCCGAGGACTGCCAGGAGTGATTCCTGAGTGCAGACCCAGGAATAACCCTTGAGCATCCCTGAGTGTGACCCAAAAAGCAAAAAAAAAAAAAAGTGGAATGTTAATGCGTTCCCATTCCAGGGAACAGACTTTGTTTACACTCTTCTTGCATAAGGAAGAAACATCATAATAGTGCTAACTTCATGCATGGTCGCCACACTTTGCAGTTCTTGAAACCTTAGACTTCATTAAACACCAGGTAATCGTGATCCTTGGTATCCCTGGTTTACAGATGTGATCATGGGGGTTTAAGGAGTCTTGGCAAAGCGTTGTGTAGGGGTGAGGAGAGATTGGGACCAGATAAGAAAAGACAGGTCAGCGGGCCTTAGGTGCAGACCCTGACCTGTTTTCTCTTTTGGTTCCAGCCTGTGAGACAGTAGGAGAAAGATGTCTCCGCAGCAGTTTGAGTTCCACCTACCCTTGTCCCCAGAAGAACTGTTGAAAAATGGCGGGGTGAATCAGTATGTTGTGCAAGAAGTACTGTCTGTCAAACATCTTCCCGCAGAACTTAGAGGTAAGATGCCGGTGCCAAGCACTTCGACCAGTCCATGGTATCTGTCCGTTCTACTACACCCCAGTGCTTCGTGACAGCCAAGAAAATGTCTTTCCTTGGGCTGGAGTGATAGCACAGTGGGTAGAGCATTTGCCTTGCATGTGACTGACCCGGTTCGGTTCCCAGCATCCCATAGGGTCCCCCGAGCACTGCCAGGAGTAACTCCTGTGCATCGCTGGGTGTGACCCAAAAAGCCAAAAAAAAAAAAAAGAAAGAAAGAAAATGTCTTTCCTCATTCCTGCTGTTTGCTCCTTCATTGCACAAAAAAGAGGCTTCGCATGGACCACTTCTTGATCCACCAGTAAGGACCACTTCTTGATCCACCAGTAAACAGGATGGTAGATACAATTATTCTTAGAGTGGGGAGAAATTTTTTTTTGTGAATCACCATGAGATACAGTTACAGACTTACAAACTTTCGTGCTTGTGTTTTAGTCATACAATTGTCCAGTACCCATCTCTCCACTAGTGCCCCTTTTCTACCACCGATGGTCCCAGCATCCCTCCCCCCTCAACCCCCCCGACCCTGTTCCCTCCACCTCACTCCGCCTCTGTGGCAGGGCATTCCGTTTTGCTCTCTCTCTCCTTTTGGGTGTTGTGGTTTGCAATATAACTATTAAGTTGCTGCCATGTTCAGTCTATAGTCTACTTTCAGCCCACATCTCCCATCCCGAGCGGGTCCTCCTAGCACCCTTTATTTGGTGGTCCCTTCCCTATCTGAGCTGCCTTTTTGTGGGGAGAATTATTTTATTTTTAAAGCATTTGGTGGGTGAGAGGCCATAGCGATAGTATAGCAGGTAAAGCATTTTGCACGGATGGACACAAGTTCAATCCCCAGCATCCCGTATGTTCTCCCAAACACCACCAGGAATGATTCCTGAGCGCAGAGCCAGGTGTAAGCCCTGAGCACTGCCAATTTGCCCCAAGAAATAATTTTTTTTTTTTTTTGCTTTTTGGGTCACACCCATCGATGCTCAGGGGTTACTCCTGGTTTTGCACTCAGGAATTACTCCTGGCAGTGCTTGGGGGACCATATGGGATGCCGGGGATCGAACCCGGGTCGGCCGCGTGCAAGGCAAACGCCCTACCCGCTGTGCTATCGCTCCGGCCCCCAAGAAATAAAATTTAAATTTTTTTTTTTTTTTTGTCACACCAAAACCCCAGTGATGCACGGTGATTATTCCTGAGGAATCGCTCCTGGTGGTGCCCAGGGGAACATATGGGATTCGGGGGATCGAACCCAGGTTGACTGCGTGCAAGGCAAGTGCCCTTCCCACTGTACTATTGCCCGGGCCCTGGGGAGGACTATTTTAGATCTTTACCTCTTGCCATGTGCCAAATTTTAGTCCTGGTAGACTTAAAAAAAATTATAGGAGCAGCCTTTTCTCCATTGCAGAGAGGCCTTTGTTCTCTCTTAAGCACATATTCCTCTGTCTCTCTCCTCACATCTCTCAGTTTCTTACTAAATCTATTCTATTTCACTAGAATAGACTTGTTTGAGACTTGGCTCGTTCTCTTTTTTCTGTGCAGTATCACTGTCACCCCATTGTTCATCGATTTGCTCGAGCGGGCACCAGTCACATCTCCATGGTGAGACTTGTTGGGGCTGGAGCAATAGCACGGCGGGGAGGGCATTTGCCTTGCACGCGGCCACCCGGGTTCTAATCCCAGCATCCCATATGGTCCCCTGAGCACCGCCAGGGGTGATTCCTGAGTGAAGAGCCAGGAGTAACCCCTGTGCATCGCTGGGTGTGACCCAAAAACAAAAAAAAAAAACAAAACATGGTGAAACTTGTTGTTACTGTTTTTGGCATATCGAATACCCACGGGGAGCTTGCCAGGCTCTGCCGTGCAGGCGGGATACCCTCGGTAGCTTTTCGAGCTCTCCGAGAGGGATGAAGAAATCGAACCTGGGTCGGCCGCATGCAAGGCAAATGCCCTACCTGCTGTGCTATTGCTATTTTCTGTGCAGTAGTAGAAGGGGAAAAAAAAAAGGCATATGTATGTCCAGCTATAGCTCTGGCAAGCTGTGAACAATTCCATCACTCACTGAAATCTACTCAAGGGGCGAGGAGGTAGTTCAGTGGTTAGGGCTTACCTTGCCTCTGCCAAACCTGGGTTTAATCCCTGGCACACATGGTCCCTGAAGCCCTACCAGATGGAGCCCCAGAGGCCCCCAAGCACTGCCTGCATGGTCCAGGCAAGCCCCAGCACTTCAGGGCCTGAGCATCGCCACTTCCTTCCTCTCACTGTCACCCCCCCAAAAATCTATAGATGCCTCGGCGCAAGTTAGACACCGTCAGTAAGACTGCTGGGATGGAAGCAGTAGTACAGGCAGCAGGGCACTTGCCTTGCACACAGCTACTCCAGGTTCAATCTCTGACACCTCATATGGTCCCCAGCCTTGCCAGGAATAAGTCAGGTATCTTTCTCTCTTTTAGTTGTTGGACCATACCCAGCAACATTCAGAGCTTACTCTGGCTCTGCATTCGGGAATGACTCTTTTTATTTATTTTTTTTGCTTTTGCCTTTTGGGTCACACCTGGGGATGCTCAGGAATGACTCCTGGTGGTGCTCAGGGGACCCTATGGAATGCTGGGAATCGAACCTGGGTTGGCCGCGTGCAAGGCAAATGCCCTACCCGCTGTGCTATCGCTCCAACCCCGGGAATGACTCTTGACGACGATACTTGGGACCATATGGGATGCAAGACAAATGCCTTACCTACCCTACCCACTGTAATATCTCTCCAGACCCAAGTTTGGCTTTTTTAATTTTTTCATTTTATTTTATTTTATTTTATTTTGCTTTTTGGGTAACACCCAGCGATGCACAGAGGTTGCTCCTGGCTTTGCACTCAGGAATTAACTCCTAGCAGTGCTCAGGGGACCATATGGGATGCTGGGAATCAACCTGGGTCGGCCGTGTGCAAGGCAAACACCTACCCGTTGTGCTATCGCTCCAGCCCCAGTTTGTTTGTTTTTTTTTAAACTAGGTGTGGCAAAGTAAATAAGGTAAACTAATAGTCCATGAATTTGTGGGGCTGGAAACATAGTACAGTGGGTAAGGCTCTTGCCTGGTACGTGACTAACTTGGGTTCAGTCTCCAGCACCCCAGATGGTCCCCCTAACCCTGCCAGTGGTGACTCCAGAGCTTAAGCAGGAGTAAATCCTGAGCAGAGCGGAGTGTAACCCCCTAAACAACCAAAAAAAAAAAAAAAAGAAATCACTGTACTCATTACAACCGCCTTATATCCTTTTTAGTTGCTCATAGTTGGTCATAGAAATTGAACTCTGGAGCCAAGCTGCCTGAATTTGAATGCTGACTCAACCTCACTGACACATTACTTTGTCTGTGCCTTGGTTTCTTTATCTGTAAGGGTAATGATAACAGCTGTATTATCTCTTATAACAGGAAGGACTAGTGAGTGTAGCAGCTTCTTATTGGAACTCCAACCTGTACTCTTTTTTTTTTTTTTTTAAATTTTTAAATGAATCACCGTGAGGGACAGTTACAGACTTATGAACTTTCGTGCTTAAGTTTCAGTCATACAATTATCGAGTACCCATCCCTCCACCAGTGCCCATTCTCTACCACCAATGATCCCAGTATCCCTCCCCCCCACCCCTACTCACCCCACCCCATCTCTGTGGGAGGGCATTCCCTTTTGCTCTCTCTCTCCTTTTTGGTGGACTGGAATGATAGCACAGCACAGCGGTAGGGCGTTCGCCTTTCACACGATGGACCCGTGTTCGATTCCTTCGCCCCTCTCGGAGAGCCTGACAAGCTACCGAGAATATCCCGCCCGCACAGCAGAGCCTGGCAAGCAATCCAATTTGGCATATTGGATATGCCAAAAACAGTAACAACAAGTCTCACAATGGAGACGTTACTGGTGCCCACTCGAACACATCAATGAGCAACGGGATGACAGTGACAGTGACTCCTTTTGGGTGTTGTGTCCACCCTATTCTCTTGACCTCCTCATCCTGAGTGCCAGAGGGTAACTCCTTGCTCTAATGTCCAGGGGTTTTCTGTTCAGGGAGTTTCTAGCTTGTGTTTTTGCTTTTACTCCCTGTAAAAGCTGTACTCTTTACAGCTACCAGGAGACTGCCAGCAAATTTAACCAAAATTAGATCATGTGTCTATTTACTTTCTGGTGAGGGACAGAGAATTTCCATGACTGGCTCTATTGATTAAGGTTGAGACTTAACAGCCTCCCTTTAAAACGAAAGGAATCAACTGTTTGGTCAGCAAGGAAGGAAAGTTGGAATGTGGCCAACTAGAGGGTGACCAAGCACGGGCTGGAGAGAAGGTCCAGCGGGTGGGACCTTCCACGTGGCAAATCTGGGTTTGATCCTTGGCACCACATATGGTCCCTTGAGCATCACATGGAGGTGGCCAAAAAGTAATGATGATAATAATGGATGACTGGCTGTGGTTACTGTGAGCATACTATGTATCACCAGTTGTGCCCGGTATCTAGCAAGTTCTTTGATACTTTGTTCTTCCCTTTGGCTCTCCGGAGGATTGAACCCAGTCTTTACACAGAGAAGGCAAGTACTCTACCCTGGAATTACGGCCTCTGTCCCAGTACGTCTGTTTTGGGGGCTGTACCCAGCTGTGCTCAGGGGTCACTCCAGGTGGTGCTCAGAGGACCGTGTGTAGTGCCGGGAATAAAACCGGAGTCAGCTGAATGCAAGGCAAGCACCTTAATCTCTCGACTATCTATTGGCCCTGTTTCGTCTTCTTAGCACTCACATGTCCACTGTGGTAGCACTTTTCACTTTGTGCAGGAACTTTGCCTTTGCATTCATGGCTTGGTTAGCTGTTCATTGCTGAAGGCCTAGTTTGACTTCCTTTTATTTTTTCCTTTTGGGTCACACCCGGCGATGCACAGGGGTTACTCCTGGCTCTGCACTCAGGAATTACTCCTGGTGGTGCTCAGGGGACCCTATGGGATGCTGGGAATCAAACCTGTGTCGGCCACGTGCAAGGCAAAAACGCCCTCCCCGCTGTGCTATCGCTCCAGCCCCTCTAATTTTTGATTTAAAGTGAGAGATACATAACTTTTTCTTCTGTTTGAATATTTAGAGGCCAAGAGGGTTTCTGAATTGCCTAATTTCCACATTGGTGAGTCTCAGAGAATAGGGAAGTCAGAGAACAAGGAAGGGTCCGAGAGGTAGCTCAATAGGCGGGGCCCACATGCTGTGCATCTACGAGGTCCAGGCTCAGTCTCTGACACCTCATGGTCCCCTGAGCCTGAGCTATGAAGGTCCTAAAATTAGAAATACAAGTAAGGGAAGAGGGAACCGCTGTGTCAGTGGTGCAGTGGTACAGTTAGAATACAGTCTGACACAGGTGCAGTTCCTGGTAGAGGAATTCCAGGCTAGTATTAACATCAGAGGTTGCTGGCCACAGACTAATGTAACAGATATAATGGTGAGAGGGTGAAATATTTTGAGAAGGGGCCAGAGAGATAGTCTACCGACAGCGGGTAGGGTGCTTGCCTTGCATGTGGCCAACCCGCATTCAGTGCCCAGAACCGCCTATGGTCTCCTGAGCCACCAGCAGTGACCCCTGAGTTCAGAGCCAGCAGTAAGCCCTGAGTCCCACCAGGTATGGCCCAGAAGAAGAGAGGAAGAGAGAAAGAGCAAAGAACTTGCTTGAAGCGGGATTGCTAGGAACTGTCCGAATATGTATTTCCATCCCCTGAGCACCGCCAGGGTTCACTCCTGAGCACAGAACCAGGCACAGCCCCATGGCACCCCTGGGTCTGTCTCTAAAACCAAAACCAAAACTTCACCGTTCTCTGTGAAATGCAATCTAATAAGGTGTGCTGTCATGGGGCTCCAAGGCGCACTGCAGGGGGAAAGGGTTGGAGCACTTGGCAGTGCTCTTCTGTTCGATTCTGTTTCCTCAGATAGGAAGGAAGCCCTTTAGTTAGGGGTGCCTGGGGAAGGTCTCGATGCTCTGAGCAGAGAAGAGGTGTGAAATGATTGCCTGGAAGGGGGCCGGAGAGGTGGTATGGGGGAGAGAGTGCCCTTGCCCTGCGTCTCGCCGACTCTGGTTTAGATCCCCAGTGTCACTTACCATCCCCACCCCCACTCCGGGCACTGCCAGGGATCACTTCTAAGCACAGAGGGCTCCACCCCCCAAACACACACACACACACACACACACACACACACACACAATAGAGAGTGAATACACCCGGAAATTTGTAATAGGAAATACTTACCAGGAAATACTGAGGGCTCACTGGAAGCTTCTGGTCGTGTTTCGGATGGGGAAAGTCGTCGAATGCTGGTTTGTTGGCTTCCAGGTATTTTGTTTGTTTTGTTTCAGGGCCACACCCGCTGGTACTCAGGACTTACTTCTGTCTCTGCACTCAAGGATCACTCCAGCAGGCTCTGGGGACCATAGCCGGTGCTGATGATCAAACTTGGGTCAGCCACATGCAAGGCAGCCACTGTGGTTCCAGCTCCCCAAATTCACTTTTAATGTATACACAGATAAAAATAGATGTGGGAGGCCGGAGTGATAGGACAGCAGGTTGGGCATTTGTCTTGCATGCGGCCAACCCAGGTTCAATCCCTGGCATCCTGTGTGGTCCCTTGAGCATTGCCAGGAGTGATTCCTGAGTGCAGCGCCAGGAAGAACCCCTGAGCATCACTGGGTATGACCCCAAAAGGTTAAAAAAAAAAAAGTAGGGTTTGTGTCCATGTACCCATCTTACTTTACTGAGAGCGCTTAAAGGACAGTGACGCTCAGGTAGTACTGAGCCTACTGAGTACTTCCGATTGGTGTCTCTCAACCGTTGTCCCATGAAATAAGCCAGGACTCCTTTGGGATGGCTGAGGCCAGGACTGAGAGCCAGGACAGGTGCAGGCGGTACAGGAAGACAGGAGGCTAGCACTTTCACAGGTCCCGCCCCCCACAGTGGGGCCAGGATTTGGTAGCTGGTGCTGAGAGAAAACCCCCTTGAGTGTGTCCTTGCCCTGGCACCGTGCCATCGGCAGCTGTCACTCGGTGGGACAGAGTTCTGTACCTTTCTCCTGCTGCTGTAACCTTAAGCCCTTTCCCTTCCCAGTCTTTCCACTGCACAAAGAGAGCGGAAGTAAAGGACAAAGGTCAGGGACACGAACTTACGTTGAAGGAGCTCCCGATGGTCCCAGCTAAAGCCATTTGGGCTGGAGCGATAGTACACAGCAGGGAGGGCATTCGCCTTGCACATAGCCGGAGGGTTTGATCCCCAGCATCACAGGTGGTAACCCCAAGCCCCCACCCCAAAATAATAACCCAAGGCAAAGCATCTCCCCTTAAGAGGAGCTGAGTTGCCGAGGGGCAAACACTAATTCTTTAGTGCAGGAACCAGGCAAACACTAACCTGTGATGAAGGCTGCTGCTGTTAGTACCTAGACACCGACACCGACGTAATTCCTCGGGATGAAATATCAGGGTGACGCAGCCTTCCATTGGATAGCCCCAAGTTGACTCTACTGGGTCTGATCATGGGAAAATAGTAGGCCGTCCCAAGCCTGGGGGGAGGGGCAGGAGTCCACAGAATAGCCGGGTTGTATACTTCAAAATGTTAAGATCGTGAAAGACAAAGATTGGAGGAAAGTAAGGAGATGCAGCAAGGATATGCATGGCTTCTGGAAAGCAATCAGAGGCAAGACAAGGGGCAGAAGCTGGAAAAATTCAAATAAGGTTCAGTTAGTTAGGGGACCAACCAGTAAGATAAGGCCTTAGGAAAGAAAAACAGTTCACATTTTGGCTTAAAAAGATTTCATGTATGATTACCATTCCGCAAGAAGTCCAGATGCTCTGTTCTGGTTTTGTCACCTGCGTAATTTCAAAATCAAAAGTAGTAGCCGGAGTTTGTTTACAACCTACCAACCATCACTTATCCCATAAAGCAGGACACATTCTCAGGCCAGGAAGCCGCCTCAGGTGGCCGGAACACACTGCAGGAGCCTGATTTTGTTCCCTGGTTTCCTCCCCTCTCACAGCCCCACCTCGCACCACCAGCTGTGGGCCCCCAAACACAGGACAGACCGTTATTGCAGGCTACACTGGGGGCCAGAGCAGTAGTACAATGGGTGCTTCTCTTGCATGTGGCTGACCCAGGTTCGATCCCCGGCATCCCGTAATTACCCTGAGCCTGCCAGGATTAATTCCTGAGTGCAGAGCCACTGGTAACTCCTGAGCACCGCTGGGTGTGGTTCTCTTTCCCCTGTTCCAGTCCCCCACATAAGTAGTTTACATTGGCACAAACTGTCCCCTTTTATGATTTTACTAACAAAAGTAATGAATTTGATTTTGTGCCATGAATAAATTTACCCCAGGATTCCTCTTCCTTTTTGCATTAAGGAGTTTATCTTTACAGCATTTCAGGCTGCCTTCCGAGCTCAGGGACCCCTGGCTATGCTGGAGCATTTTGATACCATCTATAGCATTCTACAGTAAGTAAAGCTCTCGGGCTGGTGGTACTTTAAGGAATGAATGAGTTTGGGGCTGGAGCGATAGTACAGCGGGTAGGGCATTTGCCTTGCACGCGGCCAACCCGGGTTCGATTCCCAGCATCCCATATGGTCCCCTGGGCACCACCGGGGATGATTCCTGAGTGCAGAGCCAGGAGTCAGCCCTGAGCATTGCTGGGTGTGACCCAAAAAGCCAAAAAAAAAAAAGAAGAAGAAGAAGAAGAAAGAAATGAATGAGTTCTACACTTCCTGCCTCACCCTACTTGTACTTTCTTTCCTCATAGTCACTTCCGAAGTCTAGATCCCGACCTCAAGGAAGATGCTCTGGAGTTCCTGATCAAAGGTGTCTGTGGGTCACGGGGTGGGGACTGGCTGCCTTTTACTGCCACTGGCTTCCGTTCTGCTGGCCATGTGATGATATCAAGGCTGTGGTGATTCAGCTGGTTTGGCTCAGTCTGGGGACCTTTGACTCGGGTCTGTAATCTTGGTGGACAATACCGAGCTTGTGTGTTCGCTGTAAGGGCAGACCAATAGATAATCTCCCTACTTTCGAACGACGTCTCTTTCACAGAGGCGGCCCTGCCAGTGGCCAGAGAGAAAACTGGTGACTGGTGTCAAGGAGTAGGGACAGGGCGTTTTCCGGGCACCGGGGTCGGGGCTCCCGAGAGACTTGGCCTGTGCTGTGGCCGCTGGAGATGAACACAGATCTTTGGTAATCTGATGGCTGCGCGCGCGCCTGTGCAGTTGCGTTCTGTGCGGGAAGGGCGTGAACCCGCCTCTCGCTCCTGCCCCTTGCAGTGGTGACCTGCCACTCCCAGCAACTGCCGGCTGTCCTGGACGATGCTGCCCTGAGTGCGTCGGATAGAGGTGCCCACCTCAATGCCCTCAAAATGAACTGCTATGCCCTGATCCGCCTCTTGGAGTCCTTTGAGACCATGGCGAGCCAGAACAAGCTCGTGGACCTGGATGTGGGGAAGGTAATTCGCTCCCAGAACTCACTTACAGGGGCCTTAGAAGCAAAAGTAATTGGACATCCCCCCGCAGGGATTCTGTTGTTTAGAGTCCTTCCACCCTAATGTATCGTGCATGAGGAAGTGTTCAAAAGTATCACTTTGTATCCTTATGTGACTTCTGGCTCTCCCATACTCTGTAACTTAGAGTACTTTGTATTCACTCCATCCTGTCCCAGTACTCGGTCATTTAGGCAGACTAGAGGACCTTCAGACTCTTCCTTTGCCCTTTTTTTTTTTCCTTTTTTCCTAAATTATGTCCACGATCCATTTTCAGGGTAAGAAAGGCAGGGCCAAGGCGGCCCATGGCTTTGACTGGGAAGAAGAGAGGCAACCGATTCTTCAGCTTTTAACACAGCTGCTCCAGCTGGACATTCGTCACCTCTGGAACCATTCGATCGTCGAGGAGGAATTTGTCAGGTGCGTAGTTACGATGGCTGGACCCCGGGCCAGAGCGATCGTACAGTGCGGAGGGTGCTTGCCTTGCAAGGAGCCGGTCCAGGTCCGATCCCCAGCGTCCCATATGGTCTCCTGAGCACTGCAAAGAGAGGTTCTTGAGCACAGAGCCAGGATTAACCCCTGAGCATCACTGGGTGTGGCCACCAATTTTTTTTTTTAAACAACCCTAAGAGGGAGGCCGGCAGCTGAGGAAAGGGGAGCGGGCTCGGTGGGACTGAGGAGCCAGGTGGCGCACCTCGCCGTATGCCCTCAGTGCTGACCTCTGAGCGTGGGGCACTGCACAAACGCTCCGAGCAGGACACAGGAACTGAGTCCTGCAACATTCCAGCATATAAAGGCTGAGGAGATGAGGAATCACCCCAAGATACTATGGAGGGGGCTGGAGCGATAGACAGCGGGGAGGGCGGGCGTTTGCCTTGCACGCGGCTGACCCGGGTTCAATTCCCAGCATCCCATAGGGTCCCCCGAGCACTGCCAGGAGTAATTCCTGAGTGCAGAGCCAGGAGTGACCCCTGTGCATCGACAGGTGTGACCCAAAAAGCCACCCCCCCCAAAAAAAAAAAATAGATACTATGGATATGCCAAAAACCGTAACAATAAGTCTCAATGAGAGACGTTACTGGTGCCCGCTCGAACAAATCGATGAGCAGCGGGATGACAGTGACAGTGACTATGGAATGGGACTGGAGCAATAATACAGTGGGTGTATATTGCACACGACTGACCTGGATTCCACTCCCAGCACCCCTTTATGGCCCTCTGAGTCCTGCCAGGAATGATCCCTGAGCACAGTGCCTGGATTAAGTACTGCTGGTTGTGCTCCCATCCCTGCACCCCCACCCCCAAATAAAAAGTCAAAGATAATTGAGAGGAGTCTCTCACCCCGGGAGCCCATTGAAGCTCAGTGCGGGAGGAGTGATTCAGACTCAGCTGCGGCTGAACGTTCTCAGTCGGTTCTCCTTTTTCTGATCATCCACTCAGTTTCTGTACTGGCATCATCACTGGTGGAGAAATCATAAACCTAAAATAACAAGGCTCTCGGGGTCAGGCGAGCGGCTCGCGGTGTAGACGGCACTAGCATGAAGAAGTTGGGAGGTTCTAACTTTGGCGGCAGTGGGGACTAAACAAGGGGCCGGAGAGAACAGTACAGGGTGAAGGCGCTTGCCTGGGCTGTGACCGACCCCGGTTTAATCCCCAGCCACCCCGAAGGGTCCCCCGAGCACTTAGGGATGTGGCTGCTGCCCAGACAGAAGAATGTGGCAGGACCCCGCTAGGACTGGGGGTCCCCGGCTGTTCTGCCACTCGGTCTCCTTTCCCAGCTTGGTGACCGGCTGCTGCTACCGCCTCCTGGAGAACCCCACCATCGGTCACCAGAAGAACCGCCCCACGCGGGAGGCCATCGCCCACCTGCTGGGCGTCGCGCTGACGCGCTATAACCACATGCTCAGTAAGTCCCCGTCCCCGGGCACCGCCGCGTCGCAGGCTGCCTGGAGATTGCTCACGGGGCAACTTCCCCAGGTGCCACAGTGAAGATCATCCAGATGCTGCAGCACTACGAGCATCTGGCCCCCGTGCTGGTGGCAGCCGTGAGTCTCTGGGCGGAGGACTTCGGAATGAAGAGCATAGTGGGGGAGATTATAAGGTGACCCTCCCTGCTCCTCGGGTCTGACTCCCTCCACCCCGCCGGGGAGAGACAGATGGGGACTTGAGATCCCTGGCACGGAATCTCGACGTCACCACACTGTGGCGGTTCTTCTTTCCTGTGTAGAGAGATTGGGCAGAAGAGTCCCCAGGAGCTGAGTCGGGACCCTTCTGGGGCCAAGGGCTTCGCAGCCTTCCTGACGGAATTGGCAGAACGCGTCCCCGCTGTCCTGATGTCTAGCATGTGTGTTTTGCTAGATCATCTGGATGGAGAGGTAGGTGGCCCTTTAAGGAGATCAGAGTCCTTCTTCCTTTCCTTTCCTTTCCCTCCCTCCCTCCCCCCCTCCCTCCCCTTCCTCCCCCTCCTCCCTCCCTCCCTTCCTTCCTTCCTTCCTTCCTATCCTTCTCACCCTTCTCATCCTTCCCTTTTTTTTTTTTGTTTTTTGTTTTACGGCCACACCCAGCAGTACTCAGGGGTTCCTCCTGGCTCTGCACTCAGGAATCACTCCTGGAGGTGCTTGGGGAACCTTGTGGGATGCCGGGGATTGAACCTAGGTTGGCTGCGTGAAAGGCAAGCACCTTACTACCTCTGTACTATCGCTCTGGCCCTGTTTCTTTATGTAAATGAGGTATCTGGCATTCTGACTTAATCTTCCTTCAACATTTTTTCTCTTAACCTGACCTCTCCTTAGTTTAATCCAAGTTGTAGCAAAAGATTACATCTTTTTTTTTTTTCCTTTTTGGTGGGGCAAGGATGAGGATTTGGGCCACTCCCATCTATGCTCAGGGCTCACTCCTGGCTCTGCTCTCAGGGATCGATCACTCCTGGCGGGTTCAGGGGACCATGTGGGGTCCCAGATCAAACCCAGGTCAGCTACGTATAAGGCAAACGCCTTACCCACCATACTGTCATCTGACCCAGTCCGCCCTTTAATTTCATCTCTTCCTAAAGTCGAGTAACGTGTCATCGTGTATATATACCATAGCTCTTTATCCACACACCTGTCATTGGGCATTTGGCTTATGTTCCTAGTCCTGACCCTAATGGTAATAGGAGGAAAAACAGGTATTTATTAGCAAGGATCAAAGGCTTAGGAGCTCAGATGAAAGATGTGTGAATGTGTGCATGTGCTGTGCAGATGTGGCTTCCTGTCCAGTGACCTCTGTGGTTACCTGGGTCAAATACCTGGGCCCTTACTAACATTCTCCTACATTCTCCTATGAGCACAGTCAGCCCCTCTGAGATACAAATTTTTTCAGTGACCACTGGGTCCAGCAAACTGAGTCGTTGGCCAGAGGAGAAAATAAAACCATAGCTAAGACTAGTGAGCCTGTGCCCTAACGGAATTCTCTGCCCTACCTGTGAGCCTTGGGGGTAGAGAAAGGAGAATGAATGAGTAGCGAAGGGTGGAGGCTCACGTCAATTTTCTCCCTGTCTCAGAATTACATGATGCGCAATGCCGTGCTGGCGAGCATGGCGGAGATGGTGTTGCAGGTCCTGAACGGTGACCAGCTGGAGGAAGCAGCCCGCAACACCCGAGACCAGTTCCTGGACACCTTGCAGGCACACATCCATGACGTCAACTCCTTCGTGCGAAGCAAAGTGTTGCAGCTCTTCACCCGAATCGTGCAGCAGAAGGTAAGCAGACTCGCCAGAAAGACGCCAGGACGTTGCGCGTACAGACCCAGGGAACTGGAGTCCGGTGTGGAAGGAAAGGGTTCGAAAGGAGAATCTAGATCTCAGGCTCTGGGACCAGGGAAATACTACAATAGTATAGTGGGGAAGGCTCTTGCCTTGCACGCAGCCGACCTGGGTTTGATTCCCGGCACACCCAGAGTGATCCCGGAGGGCAGAGCCAGAAGTAAGTCCTGAGCACTGCCAGGTGTAGCCCAAAGACAAAACAATATACACTCTTTTTTTTTTTTTTTTTTTTGCCTTTTGGGTCACACCCAGCGATGCACAGGGGTTCCTCCTGGCTCATGCACTCAGGAATTACTCCTGGCGGTGCTCGGGGACCATATGGGATGCTGGGATTAGAACCCGGGTCGGCTGCGTGCAAGGCAAACGCCCTACCCGCTGTGCTATCGCTCCAGCCCCTGCTACCTTCATCTTTTTCTTTTCTTTTTCTTTTTTTTTGTTGGGATGGGGGGGTCAGGGGGACCCTATGGGGTGTTGGGGAATCGAACCCTGGTCAGATGCGTGCAAGGCAAGCGCCCTACCCGCTGTGCTATTGCTCCAGCCCCAACAATATACACTCTTAACCACAGTGAAGAGTAACATGCGGTGTGGGGGAGGTGTTGGGTCACACCCAACAGTGCTCAGGGGGTTCCTCCTGGCTCTGCAATCAGGAATTACTTGTGATGCACAGGGGTCCATAGGGAAAGCTGTAGTTCGAAGCCCTGTCGGCCGCATGTAAGGCAGACCCCCTACCCGCTCTACTCCCTTTCCGGCCCCTGAAGAGTCATCTCTGATTGCTTCATATCCATAGACAAGTCTAACCTAGGTAAAACTCTGTGGCTCGTTTCTTTAGAGTAGGCAAGGGCTGGGAACGCATCTCGGAGCTCTGGCAGGTGCCTCCCCTGGAGAGTGCCCTGGGTCGGTCACACACACCGTAGAGTTCATATAGAGGGTACCTGGTCTGATGCCCACCCTGAGCAGGAAGGATGTGGCCGGGTGTGACGTGGCCGTGTCCCTCCTGCCCCGCGTAGGCTCTCCCGCTGACGCGTTTCCAGACAGTCGTGGACTTGGCCGTGGGGCGTCTGTCGGACAAGTCGGTGCTGGTCTGTAAGAATGCCATCCAGCTGCTGGCCACGTTCCTCGCCAACAACCCCTTCTCTTGCAAGGTAAGTCGATGCGCTCCACCCCCCGAAGTCGGAGGAGTGCGGGGGGAACAGAGGGGCCCCAGTTTGGCCTCGGTGTCCTTGACACTCCCTTGCTCTCGCCAGCTTAGTGATGCCGACCTTGCGGGGCCCCTGCAGAAGGAAACCCAGAAGCTGCAAGAGCTCAGGGCCCGGCGGCGTGCCGCGGCTCCCGGTGAGTGGTTCCCGCAAGAGTCCTCCCCTTCCCCCCCCCCCCGCCCGCACCCCGCCCACGCGCTGGGGGAGGCTGAGCCAGAGTTCTCCCGCAGCCGCGGTGCTGGACCCCGAGGAGGAGTGGGAGGCCATGCTGCCTGAGCTGGGGGCCGCTCTGCAGCAGCAGCTCCAGGAGGACCAGGGGCCCGAGGAGATCGCCCGCACAGAGACCGCGGAGGAGGTGGAAGGGCGCATCCGGCACCTGCTTGCCAGGGCCAGTTACAAGTATGTGACAGACGGGCGCTGCCCAGATGGCCAGCCGGCGCAGGGTCAGGGGCCGCCTCTGAGAAACAAGAGTCCTTGAAAATGAACTGCAGGGGGCCGAAGAGATGGTGCAATGGGTAGGGCCCTGGCCTGGGAGGCAGCTGACTAGGTTTGATTTCCAGCACCACAGAGGGCCCCCCGAGCGCCGCCAGGAGTGATTCCCGAGTGCAGAGCCGAGAGAACCCCCTGAGCATCGCCAGGTGTGACCCAAAAAGAAATTAGGAAAAAGGAAATGAACTGCATGTAGGGTGCCACCCCCTCTCCCCCCCCCCCAAATGATGGCAGGTGCTTTCATTGTACCAGTCGTCTCCACGGCTACGTATGGAAAGTATTAAAACTAAATGTGACAAAATCTCTCCCATCATGTAAGGAAGAAGGCCTGTGCAGTGCTAGCCGTGGGGGCTGGGGGGTTGGGGGTGCTGGGGGTGCACCTGACCGGGCTGCTCCGGGCTTTGCTCCTGCCGGGGCTCAGGGACCGAATCCGGTCAGACACGTGCCCGGCCAGACACGGGCCTTTGAGGTGTTTGGAGACTTCCTCCCGAAGTAGGAAACTGTCACACACGGCCCTTGGCAGCGGCGTCTCGACTCGCTGCTCCCGAGGAAGCGTGCCTGTTTTCCCGGCCACTGCTTCTGCATTCTTTTTTTTTTTTTTTTTTTTCTTTTTGGGTCATACCCGGCAATGCACAGGGGTCACTCCTGGCTCATGCACTCAGGAATTACCCCTGGCGTGCTCAGGGGACCATATGGGATGCTGGGATTCGAACCCAGGTCGGCCGCGTGCAAGGCAAACGCCCTACCCGCTGTGCTATCACTCCAGCCCCTGCTTTTGCATTCTTGACACACTCCTAAAGTCTCTCCTCACTCAGTGTTTGGTTTGGTTGGTTTTTGGAGAGGAGGAGGTTAGACAACATCTGGCCAGTCAGTGCTCGGGGCTGACTCCTGGCTCTGTGCTCAGGGATCACTCTTGGCAGGGCTCAGGGTAACCATGTAGGGTGCTGGGGATGAAAGCCGGGTCAACTGCAAGGCAAGCACCTTCCCAAAAAACTGGAAATACTCAGTTTTTTCCAGCCCTCACTCTGGGGGGGCGGGGGCGGTCCCTATCCGACTGTGCATGCCAGAGAGTTCGTTGGTGCTGGGGCCACCGGGGCTGAGCAGCTCCGGGCACCACATGGTGCCAGTATCCGCTTCGGGGCCTCCTCATGCCAGGCATGTACCCAGCGCTCTGGACCCTGCAGTGGTGACAGGTTGACACTCGTTCAGGCAGGCCATCGCGCTCAGCCGAGACGCCGCACGCCACTTCCGGGAGTCGGCGCCCTTCAGTCTCCTGGACTCAGAGGCCGCCGAGGAGACCCGGATGCTGACTCTCCTGGAGACCATCTTCAAAGGTGATTCCTGGCCTCTTCCGGTCAGCGGTCAGACTTTTCTCCTAATATTCCTGGGCGGCTTGCTTTCGTGGGGGTGGCGGCCCCCCAATCGTTCTCTGGAGGCCGAGGACATGTCCGTCTGGGCTTGTGTCCTGCTGGGGGCCATGCCCCCGACAGGGATGTAGAGGACCGTGTGGCACTGGGGATCGAAGGTGGGTGTGCAACACTCAGTGCTGGGCCTTAGCCCTGTCCTGTGTCCCCAGCCCTGGACCAGCTTCCTGATGCCGGGCACGAGCCTGACGCGGTAGGAGGCTGGAAGGCCGCAGGCAGTGTTTCTGCCCAGGAGGGAAGGCGGCCCACAGGCTGAAAGTAAAGGGAAGGGACAGGTGATAGTACAGCGAGGAGGGTGTTTGCCTTGCATGCGGCTGACCCAGGTTCAATTCCCAGCATCTCAGAGGGTCCCCTGAACACCGCCAGGAGTAATTCCTGAGTGCAGAGCCAGGAGGAACCCCTGAACACTGCGGGCTATGACCCAAGAAGCAAAAAAAAAAAAAAAAAAAGTAAAGGGAAGTGGATCACAGAGGGCACTTACCTGGCAAGTGGCTGACTCGGGTTTGAGTCCTGCCACCCCATTTGGCTCAGCCCCCCTCCCCCAGGAGTGATCCCTGAATGCACAACCAGGAATAAACTCTTGGCACCTCTGGGTGTGGCCTCAGAACAAAACCACGGAAAATTAAGTCACAGAGAATGAAAGGCTATTTTCAGACTGAAGGACCTTGGAATCTCCTGAGAAATGCCCCGAGATATTTTCAGCCTTCCCTTCGAGGAAAGGAGTCCCCAGGGATAGCCATTTGCTCTCCCCCATGCTCCTGTGCGCAAAACCATCCTGTGATTCGCTCCCCGATAGGCCCGGCAGCGTCCTCGCAGGAGAAGGACGCCCAGGAGTCTGGCAGGACCGGGAGCCCCGGACAGACCCACAGCGCCGACCAGACCCCTGTGGCGGAGCCTGAGAAATCCGAGGAAGACACCGAGCTGGTGAAGCAGGAGATGCTGGTGCAGTACCTGCAGGACGCCTACAGCTTCTCCCTGAGGATCACCCAGGCCATCGACATCGTCAGCAAGATGATGTATGAGAACACGGCCACAGGTGGGCGGTGCGCCCTTCTCCAGGGCCGGAGCCATAGCACAGGGCTGGGGCATTTGCCTTGCACACGGCTGACCCGGGTTCAGTCCCCGGCATCCTGTTTGGTCCTCCAAGCACCGCCTGGAGTAATTCCTGAGTGTAGAACCAGGAGTAACCCCTGAGCATTGCTGGGTGCGATCCAAAAAGCAAAAAGAAAGAAAAACCAGCCTTGGGTTTCCAGAGAGCTAGTACAGTGGGTAGGACGCTTGCCTTGCACACCGTTGACCCGGGTTCGATCCCCGACACCCCCTACGGTTCCCCCAAGCCTGCTAGGAGTGATCCGTAAGTTCAGAGCAAGGAGAAAACTCGTGAGAATCACTGGGTGTAGGACATGCGCGTGCACACACACATAACAAACACACACAGCAAACAAGGAGAAAACTAAGACCTGTTTCGTTGTCATCCTCCCGCCCCTTTCAGAGGCTGGTGGGGGCTCTTCCTCTCTTTTCTCTGCCCGTGCATTTGCTCTGTTTGCCCTTGGCGGAGCCCCCCACTCCCAGAAGGAGAAAGCCTGCGCTTGCACGGAATACAGAAAGGAAAGGGGCTCTCCGGAAGTGGGGCTGGGGGCGGGGCCGGGGGGGGGCGACACTTTGCCAGGCCAGACACTTGATGTTTGTGTGTGTCCCCTCAGTGGTCCAGGAGGTGATTGAGTTCTTTGTGACGGTGTCCCAGTTTGGATTGCCCCAGGCCCTGCTGGGGGTCCGTCGCATGCTGCCGCTCATCTGGTCCAAGGAGCCCGGTGTCCGGGAAGCTGTGCTCAACGCCTACCGCCAGCTGTACCTCAACCCCCGGGGGGACTCGGCCAGGTAAGGGGGCGTTGGGCTCGGCCGGCTCTTCTGGGGGTGGCGCCTCACAGGGTGGCTGGTCTCCTGAAGGAGCGGGGTGGTGCCAGAGGGCATCCCTGGAGAGGACTCAGCCTCCGCAGGCAGTAGGGCCAGGGTGCCCCGGGAGTGTCTCCTGTGTGGTCCGCTGACACTGCCGGGTTCGCCCCGAGATTCTGTTTGCCAGGTTCCGTGAACGACCCCTGACCTTTGCTGTCCCCACAGGGCCAAGGCCCAGACTTTGATTCAGAATCTCTCGCTGCTGCTCGTGAACGCCTCGGTTGGGACCGTTCAGTGTCTGGAGGAAATCGTAAGTGTGCCCGTCCTTCTCTCCTCCGGCCAGCGGTGGGGCGTGACGTCGCCTGTTCCACACGGGACTGGACGGTGACGTGCTTCCACGTTCCCAAGGGCGAAGGCACCAGCAGCTCGGTTTCTGGCCAAGAGCCTGAACCATTTCTAAGACAATGGCAGCTGACCGGTGACAGGGTGGCCGCCCGCCAAGCCTGAGGCTGTGCGTTTGATTGTGGACACTGGCCGCGTGCTGTCCTGGAACCGCCCGTCCCGCCACAGCCAGTGCCATTTCCCACATGCCACCGTGTGTGTGTGTGTGTGTGTGTGTGTGTGTGTGTGTGTGTGTGTGTGTGTGTGTGTGTGTGTGTGTGTGGTGTGTGAGGCTGGGAGGAGAGGGAGAGTGTAAGCATTGCAGTGTACGGACACTGGTACCCCCAGAGTGCAAATGGCAAAGCCCTGTCAGAACCCCACAGCCAAGTACTTGACCGCAGCAGTAGCACAGCAGGGGGACAGGGAGGCACCTGAGGAAGCAGCCTAGGAAGTGAAGGTGGCAACAGGAAGCAGCCTAGGAAGTGAAGGTGGCAACGTAATACCATGTAATATTGTAGCAATGTCATACCCTTCACAGAGTTACACTGGGCGCTGTCCCTGGTATTCCCATTCGTTTGCTCAGTCCTCTTACAAATCCCGCGCGGTACCTGAGCGGCCCCCAGGGAGAGCGAGAACTAGGCTCAGTCTGGCAACGTGGTGGCAGAGTCGGGGGCTCAGGCCCAAGCACCAGAAGCTCCCAGAAGCCTCTTGACATGGCTCCGGGTTGGGGCGCGCAGAGCGGGAAGGAGCAACGAGAGCTCGTAGGCCAGGGGATGCGGCCCGAGGACAGGCGGGGAGAGTGTCGCCCCCGAGCAGCTTGCTGCAGCCCGGGCCACGCCTATCCTCCACCCGCGACAGTCCAGTCCAGTGGTTCCCAAGTAGATTTGCTCTGCGGCTCCTTTTCAGGAAATAAAAACAAAAAAAAACACCTCAGTTTCCCGCCCTCTGGAAATTTGCTTTCTGTTTTGTTTTCGGGTCATGCCCAGCGGTACTCAGGGCTTTCTCCTGGCTCTGGGCTCAGGGATCATTCCCGGTGGGGCGCGAGACCGTAACTGGCGTCCGGGATCAAACCCTGGCCGGCCTTGTGGAAGCCAGCGCCTCCCCGCTGGGCCGACGCTCCGGTCCTGGAAGAAATAGAACTGAGTGGGTTGATTCCTAAAACATGTGACTGGGGAGTTTGCAGTGCTGTGAATTCAGAGAATGTTGGTACCGTCAGCAAAAGGAACACGCGAACACGCACCGCCTTCCCTTAAGACAGTTAGTGTGGGTAACGGTCAGAACACCCACTCAGCCTCCCAAGGGCAGTGAGGGCTCTGGGCCCCCAGAACCCCTCACTTTCCCTTCCCCGCGCTCGGTAGTGGGCCGAGCTGGCGGAATGAGGGCCTTTCCCGGAACCCGTCCCCGCTGAGCCCCCCGCCTGCCTTCGCCCCCCAGCTGTTCGAGTTCGTGCAGAAGGAGGAGCTGAAACCGGCCGTGACCCACCTGCTGTGGGAGCGTGCCACGGAGAAGGTGCCCTGCTCCGCCCTGGAGCGCTGCTGCTCTGTCACGCTGCTCGGGATGCTGGCACGGTGAGCACCTCACCCCTGCACGCGCCCCCTGCCCTGCAGAATCACAGGGTTCAGCAGGACCCGGACCCCAAGGAGGACACGCCCTCTCCTGGGTGCTGGTAACGACTCCCCGGCATCCATCCATCCGTCCGTCCGTCCATGCCTCGCTACCCTGCCCCGCCCTGCCCCCCAGAGCCCCATCCAGGATTGCCCGCAAGCCCCATGACTTCCTTCCCCCAGAGGGAAGCCGGAAATCGTGGGAAGCAACTTGGACACGCTGGTGAGCATCGGGCTGGAGGGCAAGAGCCCGCCGGACTACAGGCTGGCGCAGCAGGTGTGCCAGGCCATAGCCAGCATCTCCGACAGGAGGAAGGTCGGTGGGTCAGGGGTGTGCTTTTACCAGCTCAGGAGAGCAGGTCCCCCCCCCCCCCGCAGCGCACCCACATTCCGTCTTCCCCGCCCTCCGCAGCCTTCCATGGGCACCCGCCAGCCCCCCTTCCGGCTGCCCCAGGAGCACCTGTTGTTCCAGCGGCTGCGGGAGATGGTCGTCAGCGGTGAGCTTCCCCCAAGGCCTCGGCAGCCCCGGGTTCGTGGGGGCTCGTGGGGGCGCCGCCGGCCTGACCCCGCTCTCCCCCCCCCCCCCCCGCCAGGCTTCGCGCTCCCAGACTCTTTCTGGGTCCCATTCAAGGAGGTGGCGGTGAGCCTCGTGTACCAGCTGGCAGAGGGCCCCGAGGTGACCTGCGCCCAGATGCTGCGGGACTGTGCGAAGCAGGCGCTGGGGAAGCTGGAGCAGGAGAGCCACGCCCAGGGGGACCCCAGTGAGTGTCGGGGGCCGCCCAGGGGGACCCCAGTGAGTGTCGGGGGCCGCCCAGGGGGACCCCAGTGAGTGTTGGGGGCCCCGCCCAGGGAGACCCCAGTGAGTGTCGAGGGCCGCCCAGGGGACCCCAGTGAGTGTCAGGGGGCTGCCCAGAGGGACCCCAGTGAGTGTCGGGGGCCGCCCAGGGGGACCCCAGTGAGTGTGTCGGGGGCCGCCCAGGGGGACCCCAGTGAGTGTCGGGGGCCGCCCTAGGGACTCCTATGAGTGTCAGGGTGTCGTCTAGGGGGACCCTAGTGTTAGGGGGGCCCACCCAAGGGGACCCCAGTGAATATCGGGAGAGGCGAGTCCAGGGCAACCGCTGCCTCCTGCTCCTTCCCTGCCTGGCATCGCCCCTTCCTCCCACCCTTCCTACAGCAGATACCATAGACCCCTCTATCTTCTTGGTTGTTGGGGGCCAGCCCCAGTGATGCCCAGGGGTCCCTACTGGAGGGGCTCGGGGAACACGCGGGGTGCGGGGATGGAGCCCGGGTCACCCACGTGCCCGGCAGGCGCCCTCCCCACTGTGCGCTCTGGCCCCGGGGTCTCATGCTGCCACCGCAGCCCCCTCGCCGCCCCCCGGAGTCTCTGAGGGGCGGGACGCGATCCCCACCCTCCCTCTGCCGCTCCCCCAGAGGCGCCCCCCACGCTGCCCACCTTCCTGCTGATGAACCTGCTGTCGCTGGCCGGGGACGTGGCCCTGCAGCAGCTGGTGCACCTGGAGCAGGCCGTGAGCGGAGAGCTGTGCCGGCGCCGCGTGCTCCGGGAGGAGCAGGAGAACAAGGCCAAGGAGCCCAAGGACAAGGTGCGCCGCGAGCTGGGCGGGGGGCGAGGGGGCGTCCCCACCCCCGGGGAGGAGGAGGAGCAGGGGAGCCGGCTGGTGCGTCTGTGCAGCCCTAGGAAGCAGGCTCTGTTCCCAGGGGCCCACGAAGCAGGGGTGCACCCCGCGCCCTCTTCCCCGCGCCCCTGCCGGCCTGTGGGGGGCCCTGTCCTGGCCCCGGCGGACAGACCTGCTCTTCCTGTTCCGGCCGCGTCCACTGCAGACGCCTGCGGTAGTTCCGAGAAGGGTTCTGCAGTTTCTCCTCTCCCCGGGCCCCCTTTGCTCTGATCCCCCCAGAACACCAGCTCCGAGACCACCATGGAGGAGGAGATGGGGCTGGTCGGGGCCACCGCCGACGACACCGAGGCCGAGCTCATCCGGGGCATCTGTGAGATGGAGCTGCTGGACGGTGAGGCCGGGGGGGCGGAGCGACAGGGCCGCGGGGAGGGCGCGCGCCCGCTGGACGTGACCTTCCCAACCCAGGCCGACCGTTCCCCCAGGCAAGCAGATCCTGGCCGCCTTCGTCCCGCTCCTGCTCAAAGTCTGCAACAACCCAGGCGTGTACAGCAGCCCCGAGCTCTGCGCGGCCACGGCGCTCGCCCTGGGCAAGTTCTGCATGGTCAGGTAGGCCGCGGGGGAGGGGCCGCCTGCCCGAGGGCCGGCCCGCGTCCCCCTGACCCGTGTCCCCCTGACCCGTCTCCGCCTCGCCCCTAGCGCCACTTTCTGTGACTCGCAGCTGCGCCTGCTCTTCACCATGCTCGAGAAGTCCCCGCTGCCCACCGTCCGCTCCAACCTCATGATTGCCGCCGGGGACCTGGCCATCCGCTTCCCCAATGTGGTGGACCCCTGGACCCCGCACCTGTACGCCCGGTAAGAGGCCCCCGGGGGGCGGACGAGGGGCCCTGTGACCTGGGGCGATACCTGACCTGTCCACCCCCTGGGCTGGGAGTGGCCCGGAGGGGCTGGCACTTGCGCTCGGACCTCGCCTACGAGCTTGGCACCTTCCTCCTTCCCTGCCCTCCACTCGAGAAAGCTTTGGTTTTTTTTTTTGGGGGGGGGTCACACCTGGCGATACTCAGGGGTTCCTCCTGGCTCTGCACTCAGGAATCACTCCCGGCGGTTCTCAGGCGAACCTATGGGATGCCGGGACTCAAACCCGGGTCGGCCGCGTGCAAGGCCAACACCCTTCCCGCTGCGCCACCGCTCCAGCCCCAGCTGTCTTTGTCTTAATTTGTTTGGGATTTTTTTTTTTCCTTGGTTCTTGAGTTTGGGCCCAACCCAGTGTCCAGGCGCTGCTCCTGGAGAAGTGTGGGAGACCCCATGAGGGGCTGGAGACCCGCCCTCCCCCCGAGCACTGTCTCTAGACAGGCGGTGAGCGGGGAGCCAGGGCGGGCCCGCACCTTCACCTGGGGCCGTGGGGTGTCGTTGCCAGCCTCCGGGACCCAGCGCAGCAGGTGCGGAAGACGGCGGCGCAGGTGATGACGCACCTGATCCTGAAGGACATGGTCAAGGTCAAGGGGCAGGTGAGCGAGATGGCCGTGCTGCTCATCGACCCCGTGCCGCAGGTCGCCGCGCTGGCCAGGAACTTCTTCAACGAGCTGTCGCACAAGGTGGGCGCCGCGAGGCCGGGGGGGGCAGCCCAGGGAGGCGTCCGCCCGCCCAGCAGGCTCCCGCTCACACCCGCGCGCTCTCCCGCCTCCCAGGGCAACGCCATCTACAACCTGCTTCCCGACATCATCAGCCGCCTGTCGGCCCCCGAGGGCGGCGTGGAGGAAGACCCTTTCCACACCATCATGAAGTACGGGGGCCCCGGGACCCTGTTCACAGTTGGGACAGACCCCAACCTGTCTCTGGATTCTGGTCCTGCAGCAGGCCTGGCTGACGTGGGCTCGGGAAGGGTCGGGAGAGAGAAGGGGCTCGTACTCGGTTCCCCACCCCCCGGGCTTGTGGCAGTTCCTGCTGGCCTGTGGCCCCGAGAGTCCACCCACGGCGCTGGCTCCTCCTGGCGGCGGGAGGGCGGCGGGGTCAGAGCACCGGGTGGCCGTGGGTGGCGCCACAGCCCCTGGCCCGCCCCTCGCGCAGGCAGCTGCTGGCCTACATCACCAAGGACAAGCACACGGAGAGCCTGGTGGAGAAGCTGTGCCAGCGCTTCCGCACGGCCCGGTACGTGCCTCTCCCGGGTGGGGGCGCATGGAGGGGGCCGGGCCGGGCCGGGCCCTGCGCGCCTCACGGGGCCTTGTCCGTCTCCGCAGGACCGAGCGGCAGTACCGGGACTTGGCCTACTGTGTGGCCCAGCTGCCGCTGACCGAGCGCTGCCTCCGCAAGATGCTGGACCACTTCAACTGCTTCGGCGACAAGCTGACGGACGAGTCGGTCTTCGGTGCCTTCCAGTCCATCGTGGGCAAACTGCGGCGGGGCGCCAAGCCCGAGGGCAAGGTGAGACTTGGACCCGGCAACCCGGGTACCCGCACCCACCGGGGCCCGCGCTGCTGTCTTGGGCCCGTTTCTGTGTCTCTTTTTCCTTTATTTGTTGAGCGGGGAGGTGGGCCACACCCACAGTGCTCAGGGGTTCTTCCCGGCTCTGCACTCAGAAATCACTCCTGGGGGTGCTCGGGGGACCCTATGGGATGCTGGGGATCAAATCTCGGTGGGCAAATGCCCCACTGTACGATTGCTCTGGTCCCCTTTTTCTTTTCTTTTTTTTTTGGGGGGGGTCACGCCCGGCGATGCACAGGGGTTACTCATGGCTCATGCACTCAGGAATTACACCTGGCAGTGCTCGGGGGACCATATAGGATGCTGAGAATTGAACCCAGGTCAGCCACGTGCAAGGCAAACGCCCTCCCCGCCGTGCTATCACCCCAGGTCCCCTTTTTCTTTTCTGCCTCAAAGGGGGCACGTCTGGCAGTGCTCAGGGCTTGCCCCTTGCTCCTTCTGGCCTCATCCCTTGGTGGGGCCTGGGGACCAAACCCCAGTCGGGACTCTGCAGGGGGAGTGCCTCGACCCCCGCTACCAGCTCTGCGGCCCTTCTTTTCTGTTCTGAGATCAACGGCATTGCTTAGAGCAAATCAGAGTAGAAAGTCAGTTGACCATATTCCTCCCCTTCCCACCCTCCCCCCCCCCAAACAGACGCATGTTGTCCCCATTATCAACATCCCCCTGCAGGGAAGCTGCAATCGATGAGCCTCTGTTGACACGCTACCACCCAAAGTCCACAGTTGACAGGAGGGTTCGCTCCTGGAGGCTTGGGTCAAGCCACGAGCACCCGCGTCCTCCACGTCACGCACTCCGCCCAGAGTCCCAGCACGTGCCCTTCTCGGCTCACCTTGCCGTGTCCTGCCCTTCCCGGGAGGGAACTGCATTCCCAGGCCCGCACAACCTGTCCCCCTCCAGGTGCTGATAGAGGAGTTCGAGCAGAAGCTGCAGGCCTGTCACACCAGGGGCCTGGAGGCAGTGGAGGAGCTCGGCGTGGGCCAGGGGGACAGCCAGAAGACCCCGTCAGCCAGGAGACAGCCAGCGGGTATGTGGGGGCAGCCCTGGGGGGGGGCGGGCGTGTCCGTTCTGGACTCGGGGCTCCCCTCCCGTTTCTCTCCCAGGCCCCAGGCACCCACGTCAGGCCTCGACCGCCACCAACGGCGACTTTGTCACCCCCGAGCCCCGCCGCACCACCCGCCGGCACCCCTCGCAGCGAGCCACCGGGAAGAAGAAGAAGCCCCTGGTGGTCTTCTCGAGCGATGAGTCCAGCGAGGAAGGTAGGGGGCTCGCCGCTGGGTGCCCCGTTTCTCCCCAGGGCTGTCTTGGCACATCTCCGTGACTCAGCCTTGTCTGACTCCCCCGCTCCCGCCACCAGAGCTCTCGGCCGAGATGACAGAGGACGAGACGCCCCAGAAGACCACGCCCATCCGCCGAACATCCTCCCGCCGGCCCCGGCCCTAGCACGCTGGCCCCGTCCCCCTCCCTGCCGGGCAGGGCGCTGGAGGGACAGCCTGGACGCGTCCCCTTGTAAAATACTTGTTTGTCTGTGTTCATGTTTTTCTCTTCGGATTTTTAAGGCATAAGGATCTTTATAATATGAGACGTTTCTTTCTTTTTTATTGAGTCGCTGTGAAATAGACCCTCACAAAGCTGTTCATGATTGCGTTTCGGTCGTACAGGGGTCCACCACCTGCCCTCCGCCAGTGTACATTTCCCAGCGCCAGTGTCCCCAGGTTCCCTCCCGTCACCCCCCACCCCCCGCCCCCTGCCCCCTGCCTGCCTCTGTGGCAGGCGCTTTTCTTCTCTCTCCGTCTGTCTCTGTCTCTGCATCTCTCAGTACGTGGCATTTCTTTCCAACCAAGCCGCTGAGCTGAGCAGTGCTATGCCTGCTGCGCTGTCCCCGTCCTTCTGTAAGTGTCATCGTGGTGAAGACAAGGTCACACACAGATCACGGGGGTCACACTTTCGGGGGGGGGCTTTTGTTTTGGCGCCATACCCGAAGATGCTCAGGGTTCCCCCTGGCTCTGTGCTCAGGAATTACTCCTGGCGGTGCTCCGGGGACCTGTGGGGTGCGGGGATCGAACCCACATGGATCGCGTGCTGCAAGCCCAGCCCCCTGCAGCTCTGTGTCACCCTCTAGCAGTGCTCTGCAGGATGCACAGACGCCTTCACCGGGGCACACACCCTGTAGTGCACGAGCTCACACATGCCCGGCCAGAAATCACTTCCAGTGCCAGGAACGCCCGACGCCAGAGGCATGAGGATCTCTCTGGCCCCTGCTGGAAGGCCGGGCTCCAGACTGGCCTCAGCCCACACGGCGGGCGCTTAAGCCACTGTGCCTTGTGCAGTGCCGTGGCCCTTGGGCTTTTCACTTGATTGAGGGGCGGGGAAGCTTCCTAAACAATGCTCAGGGGGGCTGGGGGACCCCCACCATCAATCCTTAGCCAACTGGCCTGTCCTTTCACCACGGGGATGTCCGGGTCCCCAGCAGGACTTCAGGGCTGTGCCTGGAGATGCACAGGGCCCAAGGTGGCGGTCATCACACCTGCCTGGGGCCACCGGGCCTTCTCCCCGCCCCCCCTTGCCTTAAGGGCTTTTGATATTCAAAAATGTTTCTCTGCAGGTTGTTTTGGTCTCCCCTGCAGACCCACCCAGAAAAAATGAGTCTAGGAGGTTTGGGGCCAGGGTTGAGAACATGCCGCTTCCCTCTCCGGGGAGGGGGCCAGGGTGGCCCTCCAAGGACATTTGGCAAGACCTGGCGACTTTGTTCTCACAGCCCGGGGGAGTGCACCCAGCATCTATCTGGGCAGAGATGTTGCAAAATCCCCACCGTTCTGGGGACAGCTCCCTCCAGCCCGTGTCAAGGCAGAGGTTGAGAAACCCCCAGAGACCCGGACTGGCTCCCTCTGAGCCCTGCCCCCCCCCTCCCGGGCTCCCTAATCCCGGCTTGCAGCCAAGTGACCGACCTGGCCCGGGGAGAAAGGAAGCAAGGTCAGGCTTAGACAGCGACGGCTGCAGGGGACTCCCGGGGGCGGGGAAGGGGGTCCTCAGAAGCCCACCGGAGCAGGCCTTGCTGGGGCCCTACTGCCATCACAGTCGTGCACGCCCCCTCCAGCTCCCCCAGTGTGTGTTTGCTGAGTCACCTGAGCCGGAGGCAAGAGCCTGCTGCCATGACAACACAGGCTGCGTCACGCGTGCTCCCTGAGCACCGAGCTCCCTCCAATGCGCCCACAGTCGTGCAAGGGGGCTTGCAGAGCTGGGGTCTGGGAGGATTAAGAGCCCATAGTCTTGGGGGGGAGGTGCCGGGCTGCAGCTCAGACCCCCCAACTTTGGCCGGTGGGGCCTCCCTCCGGTGGGGGCACTTGTCCTGCTTCTGCCGTTCGTGAAAGACCGAGGCGCGGGTGCTGACCACGCCATGAGGCCGCCAGAGAGACAAGAGCCGTGGCCTGGGGCCTGGAGTGCCCGCTGCCTTTTAAGCAAAGGGTACAGCTGCTAAACTTAGCCTCGGCTCTTCCCGGGAAAAGGGGGCTGGTGTCAGGTTTCCGCTGGGCCAGCAGAGGCCCCAAGATCTGGGGCCCCCGGCCCCCTGCACCTGTTGATGGGCGCGGGCCACTGCACCCCATTCCCCCGCTTCTCCCCCACTCCCAGGGCTCCGCGCCCAGCCCTGATCCTGGGCTCTCCAACTCTCGGACAGAGAAGCCATCTGCATCTCCATCCAACCCCCGCCCTTGGATAGGGGCTGGCCAGCTCCACCGGGGACGCGGCCAGGCCGCCTTTTCGCTCTTGGAGACTCGGCCCCAGCATCCCCCGGCACCGCGGCTGGGAGTCCAGGAGGAGGAGGGACTTCCGCCCTCACGTCCAGCTCGTCCGGAGCTGGGGGAGGTGAAAGGGGCATTGTTTCCCGCCTGGGCACCCTGGGCGGGCAGGCCCGCAGCCTCCGGGACCCTGGTCTCCGAGAGCGATTAGTGTCTGCCTTCTGAGTGCCCAGTCGGGTCGGGGGGAGGCGGGGAGCGCAACTGGTGCGCCCACGGCCGCTTCCTCTGCCCCAGTTATCTCGTCCGCGGCCGGACGCTGTGACCTTCAGCACAGAACACTCTCCGGCCTCCTTCCTCCGCGCCCCCGCTGCCCACGGCCCAGGCCGCCTGCCCACAAAGGCCGGGAGCCAGCGGGTGGGGAGGAAGACCCGGGGCGCGAAGGCCCCCATCCCATTCCCGGGCCTTCTCTGCTGTCCCTGCGTCGTTACCAAGGAGCCTGGAGAAGTTCCTCAGCCTTCCCGCCTCTCAGGCCGAAAGAAAAGAACGGGGAGGGGGCGGGGTGGCCACGTGTGGCGGCGAGCCGCCCCGGGACCCGGCTCCAACACGCCCCCTACCCCACCCCCATTCCACAGGCGCCCAAGTCCACTTGTAGCATCCCAAGGAGCAACTTTCCTGGCGGGGCTCCAGGATGCGCTCGGCTCCCCGCCCGTGCCGAGTCTCCTGCGTGCCCGTAGGCCTGTCCCTCGGGGCTAGTCTCGGTCCCCGAGCTCCCTCCGCCCACCCTTGCCCACACGCTCGGTGCGTGCACAGCGGGGGGGAAAAAAGCGGGCGGTTGCCCCCGCCTCCCCAGCCCCTCGGAGCGGAGGCGCCGCTACTCGCGAGTTTACGGGCGCACGTAGCTCAGGCCTCCGCGCCCGCGGGCCGGGACTGGGCGAGCGGGCGGGGGGCGGACCCGCGTCACCCCGCCCCGCCCCGCGTGTATAAATTGGGGCTGCAGCCTCCGCCCGTGTTCTCTGCTCCTCCCAGCCCGACAGAAGCCGCCTCCTCTTTGCACAGCGCCAGGTAAAAGGAGGATTAAAAAAGAGAAAGGAATGCCAGAATGCCAGGCCGGGCTTGGCACCGCGGCGGCGCGGGTCCCGCGGGGCGGGCTCGGGGCGCGGGGGCGCGGGCGGGGGCCGCCGCCGCAATGCAGGGGCCGGAGCTGGACGTGCGGGCGCGCGGGTGGAGAATGGAGGCTGGGGGAGGGGAGGGAAGGGGAGGGAGGGCGGACGGGAGGGAGGGGGAGCCCGCGCTGATGCGCGCCCGCTGTCCCCCCTGTCCCCGCAGCCGCATCCCGAGACGCGATGGTCAAGGTCGGAGTGAACGGGTGAGTCGGCCTGCGGGGAGACCCCGGCCCCGGCTGGGGCTCTGCGCGCGCCCCCCGTGCGTGTGTGGGAGGGGAGGGGAGGGGAGGGGAGACGAGGGGGGTGTCCGTGCCCCCCTCAAGGAGAGCTCAAGGTCAGCGCGCAGAGGCCCTCGTGTCCCCCCACCCTCCTCGTCCTGGCGCCTGCCGTGGCTCCGCCCCCCGCGGGCACGAGTGGCCGGGAACCTTCCATGGCGGGGGAAGGATGCAGGAGGGGTGCCCCCGCTCGTGGCAGGGGTCCGGTCCCCGGCTTGGCTTGACCCCCGCCCGGCTGCACAGGCCCGCCTTTCGCGCCCTGCGGGGTCACGTGCCGGGAGGCGCCCCTCCCCCGCCTGCTCTCCACCCCTCCAGCCCCGGGTGTAGGATTCCCGGGGGCCCGCCTGCACGCTGCCCCCATGTTGCAAGCGGGCAGGAAATGAATGAAGCCCCGTTAGGAAACCTCCTTAGCGCCCCGTCTTCCTCCTGCCGGGCTCGGCTGCCCGGCCCCGTGACTCACCCGCCCGCTTCCGCCGCGGGCAGGGGTGCGGCCGCCCCGCGCCTGTGCACCAGGTGAAACCTGGGAAGGAGCCCGACGCCCCGGGCATCCCTGCATCCCTGCGCAATGACCCCTGGGGGAGGGAGGAGGAGCACCCGCGCCTTTCCTCGAAGATTCTCTGCCGACCCGAAACTGGGCTTCTTTGGGGGGGGTCGGGGAGGGGTCCCAGCGGCGGGCTCCCGCCTCCCATACGCACTCCTCCCTCCTGGGCTGCCAGCGAGCTGAGTCATGGATAGTTCCAGAATCACTTGCACCCCAACGTGGCTCCTTTGGCAGCGCCCCCTTACCTGGGCGAGGCCCCCAGCCGCTCTTAATCTAAAGGTCATTGGCGGGATTGGGTGTCTTGGACGCTGGGATTCTGCCGCGCTGGCCCGGGGGCTCCCAGAAACCAGATCCCCCCCCCAGTCTGGGGTTAAATATAGCCGCCTGACCTTTCTCAGGAGGGGCGCCTGGCCCCGCCTCCTGGCCGCCCCAACACATCTGCTGCTTCCGCTCCTGGTTTTTTGGGGGGAAGCTCTAGAACAGCTGGGCTCGGCCTGTTAGGGGGCGGGGGTGTGGCGAGCCCCGTCAGCCCAATTTCCGACCTTTACTCTCGCCCTTTGAGCCCGGGGTGCTGAGTGTACAAGGCCCGGCTCCCAGAGGGTGTGGTCTGAGGCCGCGCCAGGCTGCAAGGAAGGATCGTGCCCGGCGCAGCGGGTGGGGGTGGCAGCCCCTGGCCCACACTGCCTTTCTTCTGGAGGGAAGGCATTTCTCGTGGGCCAGGCTGGGCGCCCCAGCAGCCCCAGAGGCTGTGAACAAGCCCCCCGGGAGAATTTCCCTGACTTCCCCTCAACCTGTCGCCCGCAGATTCGGCCGCATTGGCCGCCTGGTGACCAGGGCCGCCTTCAACTCTGGCAAAGTGGAAATTGTGGCCATCAATGACCCTTTCATTGACCTCAACTACATGGTGAGTGTGCCCTGGCCCCCCCCACCCCCCCACACATACACAACAGGTGAGGGAGGACGGGGGGCACTGGCCCGAAGGAGTGGCTGCCCCTGAGCCCCGGATTGTGCCTGCAGGTGTACATGTTCCAGTATGATTCCACCCACGGCAAGTTCAACGGCACCGTCAAGGCCGAGAACGGGAAGCTCGTCATTAACGGGAAGCCCGTCACCATCTTCCAGGAGTGAGTGGGGAGGAGGGGACAGGAAGAAAGGTGCTTTGGGAGAAGCTTCTAGAAGGTGGTCTAGAAGCAGCCGCCTCGGGTGCAGGGCATATCTATACCCTGTGTGCCCCCCACGCCCCCTCAAGCTTGGACCCGGCTCTGTTGCAGGCGAGACCCCGCCAACATCAAATGGGGTGAGGCCGGCGCCGAGTACGTCGTGGAGTCCACTGGGGTCTTCACCACCATGGACAAGGCTGGGGTGAGTGAGCAGGCGGGGGGGGCTGGCCTGGACAGCGGTGCAGCAGCAGGACCCTGGGTCCGGATCCATCTGGAACCTTCTCCCTCCCGCAGGCCCACTTGAAGGGCGGTGCCAAGAGGGTCATCATCTCGGCCCCCTCGGCCGACGCCCCCATGTTCGTGATGGGCGTGAACCACGAGAAGTACGACAACTCCCTCAAGATCGTCAGCAACGCCTCCTGCACCACCAACTGCCTGGCCCCGCTGGCCAAGGTCATCAACGACAACTTCGGCATCGTGGAGGGGCTCATGACCACCGTGCACGCCATCACGGCCACCCAGAAGACCGTGGACGGCCCCTCTGGGAAGCTGTGGCGTGACGGCCGAGGGGCGGCCCAGAACATCATCCCCGCCGCCACCGGCGCCGCCAAGGCCGTGGGCAAGGTCATCCCCGAGCTGAACGGGTGAGAGGCCTTTCTCGGCTCGCCCTGCCCGGGGTGCTGGGAGGGAGGGTGGGGGATACCCCGGGGCCGGGCTGACCCCACACCTCCTGTCTGCAGGAAGCTGACCGGCATGGCCTTCCGTGTCCCCACCCCCAACGTGTCCGTCGTGGACCTGACCTGCCGCCTGGAGAAAGCTGTACGTGGCGGGGCGGGGGCAGGTGGGCTTTCGGAGGGGGGCGATGCCCTGGGACTCTTAATAACACGCTTTGTGTTGGCAGGCCAAATACGACGACATCAAGAAAGTGGTGAAACAGGCCTCGCAGGGGCCCCTCAAGGGCATCCTGGGCTACACCGAGGACCAGGTCGTCTCCTGCGACTTTAACAGCGACACCCACTCCTCCACCTTCGACGCTGGGGCTGGCATCGCCCTCAACGACCACTTTGTCAAGCTCATTTCCTGGTACGTGCCAGGGCTCAGGCCAAGGCGGCGGGTGGGCGGGAGGCGGGCTCTGGCGCCCTCTGGTGGCGGGGCCCTGACATGACACGACTCGCTCCCCTCCCAGGTACGACAACGAGTTTGGCTACAGCAACCGGGTGGTGGACCTCATGGTCCACATGGCCTCCAAGGAGTAGGCCCCCTGCCTCCCTGCCCCACAGGACCAGCCCCCCCAGCCAGCCAGAGCACTAAGAGGAAGCACGAGGCCCTCCGCTGCTGGGGAGTCCTCCCCCCTCTCACCCGACACAGAAATCTCCCGACCTCGAGTTTCCATCCCGGCCCCCAGAAGAACGGGAGGGGCGTAGGGAGCCCCACCTTGTCATGTACCATCAATAAAGCTACACTGCACCCCGCCTGCGCCTGTGCTGTGTTGTGTGCCAGGGTGCGGGGTGTGGCGCCGGGACCTGCCCACGCGGCAGCTGTGCTGCTCTGCCGCCCCCTGCTGGCCGGGCTGAGCCCCTTCACGGCACCCAAAAACCTGGAAGCTACTTGCAGCTGCCTGTTGGGGGGGCGGTTAGTGGGGGGAACGCCAGTGACACGGGATGTCAGTCTTTGTTTGGGGACCAAATCCTTAGACATCCAGGGCTTACTCCTGCCTCTGCACTCAAGAATTCCTGGGGACCAGATGGGGTGCCAGGGGATCGAGCCTTGGGCGGTCGAGTATGAGAATCTATTTCTGCTCCGGGTTGACAGGTCTGCGTGGGTGGAGTGCCTGGGCGTGTCCTGGGCCCTCCACGGTGCAGGGCGGCTCTGCCCCAGCTCCTCCAACTCTTCAGGCGCTGAGGGCTCCCTCCTGGCTCTGCTCTGGGACCTGGGGGTCCAGTCCCAGCTGGGGTGCGAGGGAAGCAGCCGGCAGGCCTTGGGCTCTCTGGGTGCTGTTAGCTGCCCCCCGCCTTGTTGCCCGGCGCCCAGGAAGTGTGATGTGCTGTCGCCTGCGGCACGAAGCGGGGTGTGTCTGGGGGCTGTGAGGGCGTTCCAGGGGGCTCCAGGCAGGGCCAGAACCTCGGCACCAGCACCCTGAGCTGCCGCTGCCTCTGCTGCTGCTGCTCTCGTGGGTAAAGGGAACCACTGCCCTCGCGTCCTGCCCGGGGTGAGGTGGGCACGGAGGCCCCGACTCTGGCCCTTTTTATTTACTTGGGGCCTTGGGACCACACCCAGGAGTGATCAGGGCAGCCTGGGGGCTGAAAGAGGCGGCCCTGTGCGCTCTCCAGCCCAGGTGCAGCCTGGGGGCCACACCTTTGAGGCGGGGGTCTCCCAGCGCTGCTGGGGGCGGTGCCTGGCACTGGAGGCAGTGCCAGGGGTGGACACGGGCACAGCACGCCCTCCCCGCCCCCCCCCACCGCCCCGTGCTCGCCGGAGACAGTAACACGCCGTCAGTGCCGTGCTTGCGGTTTCATTCTATTCAAGATTCCACTCCGTGTCACCCCGGGGCCGCTCCGTCCTGTCCCCCAGTCCGTGCCGGGCACAGCCTGATGCCCAGCGGGCCGACACGTGAAATCAAGACCCTGAGCTCATGCACGCGCATGCCTCATGCACACGCGCGCTCACGCACACACGCACACACACACACGCACGCACGCACACGCACGCACACACACACATGCACACACACACACCAAGCAGCTGCCACCCGGCCCCGCCAGGGCCAGGCGCGGCACTAAGGTCCCTCGGACACGGCTCTTCACCAGGGGAGGGTCCCCGCCACGTGGCCCGGGAGCACCAGCTGGGAGCGAGGGTGGGAGGGGGCGCACGGGGGGCCCCGCCACCGTCCGTGCTCCAGCACTGGGGTGCTGACCCCCATCCGTGCCTGAAGGCAGGAGCACCCAGGAAGGGGAGGCGGCGGGCCGAGGCCTGGCGCCGGGGGCAGTGTGGGGGCGCGGGGGGCAGCGGGCCCCTATCTCATGGAGCCGTCAGATGAGACGTCGCGATCGGAGTCCTCAGCCTCGCCCGGCGGCGGCGGGTCACTGGGCGGGGCCGGAGGGAAAGCAGGAGACTTTCTAGAAAGAAGCACCAGTCGTCACCTTGGGGCGGTGGGGCGGAGGCAGGGGTGAGGGGGCAGGGGGCCCTGGAAGCAGGAGGGGCAGGAAGGAAACTTCCCTCTACACCCCAGGCCTGCAAGAGGGGGGCAGCAGAGCTGAGGTGGTTTGGGGCGATGAGAGCCAGTCACTGCCAGCGGCACCCGCCCTCCTCCACACACCCCTGCACAGACCCCTTCTCAACTGGCTCTGCTCACAACCCCCAAGTGCCCCTTCCTCTGCGCTCACCTCCTCCCAAGAGCCCCTCCCCTCCTGCCCCACACCCCCCTCCCAACTCACCCCTGCCTACTCACCTTCCCCACAGCCCTCTTGCTCATCCCCTCACCCACTCACCCCTGCCCACTAAACCTCTCCACCCCTGCCCACTTACTCTCACCCACCCCCCCAGCTCACCCTCCCCATTCACCCCTCCCCACTCACCCTCCCCACCCCTGCCCACTTACTCTCACCCTCCCCTCTAGCTCACCCTCCCCACCCCTCCTACTCTCACCCTCCCTTCCAGCTCACTCTCCCCACTCACCCCTGCCCACTAAACCTCTCCACCCCTGCCCACTTACTCTCACCCACCCCTCCAGCTCACCCTCCCCACTCACCCCTGCCCACCCCTCCTGTTCACCCTCCCCACTCACCCCTGCTCCCTCGCCCTCCCCACCCCTCCTGCTCACCGGTCTCCGGACTGCGTGATGAGCCGGCGGCAGGTCTCCATCTGCACGTCCAGGCCCCGCTTCATGCTGCACATCTCCATGTACTCGTGCAGGTGCCGGTTCATGTCGTTCTTAGCCGTGGCCAGCTCCAGCTGGGCGGGGACAGGGCAGGGGGTCAGTGGAGGGGGGTGGTCGGGAAGGGGCAGCATGGGGAGCGCTCACACGGCAAACGCCAGTGGGTTCTCCTGGCTTCCTCACGCGGGCCGGGCTGGGCCCTCCTCATGGGCTTCCCTGCCCCGGGCTCGGCCCCGGGGTCTCCCTGCACCCACCCGGCCTCACGGCTGGGGGCTGGCGGTGCCCGGGGTAGCTCCTGGCTCAGGGCCACAGGGCCGACCCCCAGGTGCCGGGGGGAGCGCAGGAGCACGCCAGAGCGGACAGGAAGTCCTCCCGCCCGGCCCGCCAGCGGGGGATACCCCCTGCCTCTCCTCCCAGGGGCCCTGTCGTATCTCCCCGCTCAGGAGCTGTCCCCAGAGGCCCACGGGTGACTGTCACCCTGAACGTCCCCAAGACCCCATAAGTTTTTTTTTTTGCAGGGCTGGGTATGTGTGGGGGCGGGGTTAGGTCACCCTTAGCAGTGCTCAGGGTGGACTCCTGGTTCTGTGCTCAGGAGTCACTCCTGGCAGGCTCGGGGGACCATTCGGGGTGCCGGGGATGAAACCCGGGTTAGTGTGTGCAAGGCACGCGCCCTCCAGCACCGTTTTCCCCCACCCGCCCCGTTCAGTGTTGTTTTAAATCAATTTTATTTGCCTGGGGGCGGTGGCCGGCAGTGCTCAGGGATCACTCCTGGAAGGGCTCTGTGGCGTGGGGGGGGCTGGACTCTCACGCCCAGGGGGGGCCACCCTTTAAGAAAGGGTGCGGGTGGGAAACGGTGGGGCTGGGAGTCAGAGGAGACCACCTCCCTCCCCCCAGAGCCCAGGCTTCGAGATCAGCAGAGCGAGGCGGGCACGGGGGCAAAGGCCGCAGAGCTGAGGCCACCAGTGCCCAGTCTGAGGACACAGGGCCACACGGGGAGGCGGAACAGAGGCCCTCGGCTCTCCGAGGGAAGGACAGGAAGCCGGCTGTGAATAACCCGGAGGGCAGGGACGGGAAGGGTCGCCGGGCGGGAAACAAAGACAAAAGAGGTGGCAGGGCAGCGAGGCTGGGGATGGCTGCCCGGGGGAGAGAGGCAGCCCCCGGCTGAGCCAGAGCTCTGGGGGGCAGGTCATGCTCCCTGCAGACAGACGGACTCCTACACATACCCAGAGGCCTCGCCTCGGGAGCGTGGGGTGGGGGGCTGGGTTCTGGAGCCCCCTGGCTCGGAGGGAGGGACAGGAAGAAGGGGACAGTCCACGGCACGGACCCCTCCAAAGGCAAAGCCGCCAGCCGGAAGCCACCGCAAAGGGCTGGAGCACAGCCTGGGGCGCTCACGGGCCCCCCCGAGTGCCACCCCTGGGCCCACAGGGCCTGCGCGAAGCCCCAAGCCTGGGTCGGGTCACCGGGAGCGGGCCTCAGCGCCAGGACAGCGGGGAAGGGACTTGCAGCCGACCCGGGTTCAATCCCTGCTGCCCCACAGAATCCACCTGCACGTGCGAGGAACGATCTGAGCACAGAGCCGGGAGTCAGGCCTGAGCACCAGGGGCCTGGTCCCCTGGCCGGGACGGAGAGTCAAGGAGGTGGAGCATGCGCTCTGCGGGCAGGGCCAGCTCCCGGCCCTGGCACCACACGGGCTGCCAAGCACTGGCCAAGGAGCAGTCCCTGAGCATCACCGGGTGTGACCACCAAACAACAAGACCTGGCACGCCTCGGACCCAAGCTCTCCCCCTGCAGCCCCACCCCCAGTCCCGCCAGGAGCAAGTCCTGAGCTCGGAGCCCAGAGGAAACCCTCTGAGCACCACCGGGCGTGGCCCCAGATCAAAACAAGAAAAGCCAAGACAGGGCCGGAGCCGTAGCACAGCGGGGAGGGCGTTTGCCTTGCACGCGGCAGACCCGGGTTCGATTCCCAGCATCCCACAGGGTCCCCTGAGCACCGCCAGGGGTGATTCCTGAGTGCAGAGCCAGGAGGAACCCCTGTGCATCGCCGGGTGTGACCCAAAAAGAAAAAAAGAAAAAAAACAAACAAAAGTAAATACATGTTTAAAAAAATTAAAAGAATAAGAAACGCCAAGACCGGGCTGGCTGTGGCCCTCTCTGCGTCTCTGCGTATTTCTCTTTTCGTTTTTTATTTTGAGGTACTGGGGGAACCTGGGCTGCAGGTCTGTGAGCCCCCCTCAAAGCCAGCGACCCTTCACTCCTTCACTCCGGCATTTATTTATTGGTTTGGTTTCGGTTTTTAGGTCACACCCAGGAGTGCTCAGGGCTCACTCCTGGCAGTGCTCAGGGGATCCAATGGGATGCTGGGGATCAAACCCGTGTGCAAAGCAAGCGCCGTCCCCTCATTCCCATGGCGAGAGCCGGGGGGGCCCTACCTCGGGCCGCCAGAGGTGGAGACCCCCCCCCCCCTGCTTCAACCCAGTGAGGCCAGAGGCGGGGGGCAGGGCAGGCCGAGGAGAGAAGGCGCCTGCAGAGTCCCCGCACCCACCTCAGCTCCAGGGTGACCCAGATAACGGGCTGAGGCTGGGCCACAGCCAAGGCACTGGGGCCTGGGCCAGAGCAACAGCACAGCGGGGAGGGCGTCTGCCTTGCACGCAGCCGACCCGGGTTTGACTCCCAGCATCCCACAGGGTCCCCCGAGCACCGCCAGGAGTGATTCCTGAGTGCAGAGCCAGGAGTCACCCCTGAGCATCACTAGGTGTGACCCCCTACCCGAAAAAAAAAAGACTGGCCCCACCACAGAGGCAGTGTGGACCCCCAGGCCAGGTGAAGAGGTAACGCCGCCGCAACGCCAAAATCACCCCAAGAGGCAGCACTCAGGGCTGGAGGGGGGTGTGGGGCGTCGCGAGTCCAGGGGTGTCTGTCTGTGAGCCTCGGCCTGGGCTGAGCACTAGAGGCAGGAGCACCCAGCAGGCGGGGGGGGGGGGAGGGGGTGGCGTTGGCCTCACCCAGAGCTGAGGGGGTGCGGGGAGCCGCGTCTGGCCCTGGTGCCCGTAAGGCCAAGAGTTTCCAGGAGGGCTCCACTTCTGTTTCTGGAAGGTTCCTCCAGGGACTGCCGGCGAGACCGTGCAGTGGGCAGTGCACTCGCCCCGAGGACGCAGGCGCAGTGCCTGGCCCCCCAGGAGGCCCCCCAAGAGCTGCCAGGAGAAAGGCCCGCGCATAGCTGGGCGTGGCCCCAAAACAACAAATCTGCTCCCCAATGAGCTCAGAGCCAGAAGCGGCCCGCCCTGAGGAGGGGACAGTACCAATGGCCGTGCACACGCTGCTCACTGGGCCACACTGCCTAGGGCTGCCCCTGAGCTTCAGGACACCCCCGGGAGAGCGCGCCCCTCCCCCACCGGCCCCAGCGCCGCGGGAAACAGCCCCTGAGAGAGAGGACCGAGGGCAGGGCACTGGGGTTCGTTCCCAGCATCCCATAAGGTCCCCTGAGCAGCACCAGGGGCGATCCCAGAGCGCTGAGCACCTGGGGGGGGATGGCCCCAAGCTTGAAAAAATGGGAAACAAAAAAACTACCAACAGAAGAACAGAAACATCATTTGAGACTTTGTTTCCAGTTACTGTTCACCACAGAGTGGGGCAAGCTCCCGAGGCGACTCCGGAAGCCAAAACCTGGAACAAGTCTCACTATGGAGACCTTGCTGGGGCCACTCAGCAAACCTATGAGCCACAGGAGGACAGCGCTAAAGTGCTCCTGTTGTTTGGGAGCTACACCCAGCAGTGCTCAGGGCTGACTCCTGACTCTGACAGCAGTGCTCAGGGATGACTCCCGGCTCTTCATGCAGTGCTCAGGGCTGACTCCCGGCTCTGTACACAGTGCTCAGGGCTGACTCCCGACTCTGCCAGCAGTGATCAGGGCTGAGTCCTGGCTCTGCATGCTGGGATACTGCGGTGGGGGGGCTCAGGCGACCCTACGTGCTGCCGTGGATGGCAGCCGGCTGCGGTCTGCACTGTCTTCTCTCGGGGCCACTGAGGCCACAGCCCCAGAGAGCCCATGCGGGCCCCACGGCTAGGAGCCTACTCGCTCTGCCAGGGCAGAGGGACCTCGGGGCCAGAGAGATGGCACAGCGGGGAGGGCGTTTGCCTTGCACACAGCTGACCTGGGTTCGATCCTCGGCACCCGAGAGGGTCCCCCAAGCCCCGCCAGGAGTGATTCCTGAGCGCTGGGCAAGGAGGAACCCCTGAGTACTGCCAGATGTGGCCCCCCTCAAAAAAAAAAAAAAAAAAAGAAAAAGAGGGACCCCGAGTGTGGGCCGTGGCAGGGCCAGGGGGACGCCCCGCGCCCGCCCCTCACCTCGATCTGGTCGATGGTCTCCTGGTACTCCTTCTCCCGGGACTTGAACAGCGACTCCGTGTCCTTGATCACCTGCTCCAGGCTGTCCTCCTGCTGCAGGACAGACACGGGCGGCGGGTCAGGGGTGCACGCCCGGGCCAGGGACGCAAGGAGGGGGACAGAGGGGGACAGAGACAGAGAGAGACAGAGACAGAGAGAGACAGAGGGAGACGGAGAGACAGAGGGAGACGAAGAGACAGAGGGTGACGAAGAGACAGCGGGAGATAGAGGGAGAGAGAGGGAGACAGAGATAGAGGAAGAGAGGGAGACAGAGACAGGGAGAGACAGACAGAGAGACAGAGGGAGAGAGAGGGAGACAGAGAGAGAGACAGAGGGGATGGGGGCGGGGGACAGGGGGATGGGGGGAGACAGAAGGGGACGGGTGGGGGGGGACAGAGGCAGCAGCGGGGACGGCGGGGGCGGGGGGGGGCGGCGGGGGCGGGGCCCGGCGGCGGCGAGGGGCGGGGCCGCGGCTGGCCGGGCCGTTACCTCGCCCTGGGCCTCGGCGGCCGCCATGGCGTAGCCCGAGAAATCCTCCCAGAGCAGCAGCGTCTCCTCCGTCTCCTCCCAGGCCAGGCTGTCGCAGTCGTCCTCGAAGTCGCACTCCCGCCTGGGGAGGGAGGCGGGCTGAGGGGGGCCGGGGGGCGGGGCGGGCCGGGGCTCCCCCGCGCACTCACAGCTGGTTCAGCATCCGCTGCATCTCCTCGCCGATGCTCAGGGCGGCGCTCTCGTCCTCCTCCCCCTCGGGGGGCCGCGGCCCGGCGCTGTCCCCCACGGGCGCGTCCTCCTCCGCCGCCGCCTTGCGCTCCCGCCTCCGCCCCCCCATGGGCGGGACCTTGGGGGGAGAGAAGGGCAGAGACTACAGAGACGAAGCCGGGCGCGGGGACCACGGGGACCACGACAGGGACGGAGACGGCTGGGCCACGGACGGACAGACAGACACGGGGCGGGGGGACAGGCCCAGGCTGCAGAAGGAGAAGAAGAGATGCGGAGAGGACAGAGGGCGCGGGGAGGGGGCAGGCGAAGCGTGGTTGGAGCCCCAGAACACGCCGGTGCCCCCCGGGAGGGAGAAGGCGGACGGGCTGCAGGGCAAGAGACACCCGCCCCGGGGGAAGCAGAGACGGGCATTGAGAGGAGGGAGAGACAGACAGGGAGCGACAGAGACAAAGAGAGAGAGAGAGAGAGAGAGAGAGAGAGAAAGGGAGACAGAGGAGAGGGAGAGAGGGAGAGGAGAGAGAACAGGGATAGAGGAAGAGAGGGAGAGAAGAGAAAAAAAAGAGGGAGGAGAGAGAGAGGGATAGAGAAGAGAAGAGAAGAGAAGAGAAGAGAAGAGAAGAGAAGAGAAGAGAAGAGAAGAGAAGAGAAGAGAAGAGAAGAGAAGAGAAGGGAAGGAAAAGGAGAGAGGGAGGGAGAGAGGAGAGGAACAGAGGAGAGGGAGAAAAAGGGAAAGGAAGAGAGAAGAGGGAGAGAGGAGAGGGAGAGGGAAGAGAGAAGGAGAGGGGGAGAGGGCGAGGGAGGTGGCAGAGGGAGAGAGGGAGAGGAAAGGGAGGCGGCGGAGGGAGAGAGGGAAGGAGAGAGCGGGAAAGGAAGGGGAGGTGGCAGAGGGAGAGAGGAGAGAGGGAGGGAGAGAGGGAGAGGGAGAGGAAGGGGGGGCAGCGGAGGGAGAGAGGGAGAGGAAGGGGGAGGTGGCAGAGGGAGAGAGGAGAGAGGGAGAGAGAGAAGGAGAGAGGGAGAGGAAGGGGGAAGCGGCGGAGGGAGAGGAGAGAGGGAAAGAGGAGAGGGGAGAGGGGGAGAGGAAGGGGGAGGCGTGGAGGGAGAGAGGAGACAGGGAGAGGGGAGAGGGAGAGGAAGGGGGAGGCATGGAGGGAGAGAGGAGACAGGGAGAGGGAAGAGGGAGAGGAAGGGGGAGGCGCGGAGGGGGAGTGCGGGCGGCCAAGAAAGGGAGGAAAGGGCCTGGGACTGACCAGCTGCTTCTGCAGAGGCGGGCCGGGAGGGGAGAGGGGGAGAGCGGTTAGAGGCCGGGGCGCCTGCGGGCCGCCCGCAGCCCCGGCCGGGCCTCACCTGGAACATGGCGATGACGTCCTCGCAGTTGCGCTGCTGGGCCACGTCGCAGAGCCGCGCCGTGATGTCGATGCGGCGGCAGATGTCCATGTCCACCTTCATGGCCTTCTCCTGGATCTTCGTGTCCAGCTCTGACAGGTTCTGGGGGAGGGGGCCGTGAGAGCGCGCCCCCCCCCCGACGCCCCAGCCCCACTCTGCGGCCCGCCCCAGAGGACCCACGGCCAGGGCCGGCGAGTGGACACGATGCCCACGTGGGCGTTTCTCGAGATGGGCGGGAGCCCAATGCGGGGCGGGCGGGGGCGGGTGCAGGGAGTCCCAGCACCCGGCGGGGCGGGCTGGTCCAGGCAGCTGGAACGGCGGACAGGCAGGACAGGCGGGTAGGAGGGCAGGACGGACGGGAGGACAAGTGGGAGCGTCAGTGGTGGGCAGGTGAACAGATGGGCGGAAGGATGGGTAGAACAGATGGACAGACGGACGAGCAGGCGCGAGGGCGGGAAGGTGAGCGGGTGATGAGTGGCAGATGGACGGTGGAGGGAGGGATAGTCACTAGAAGGCTGGATGGTGGACGGCCACGCCCCCAGAAGGCACGTGTGTGTGCGCACGTGCGTGTATGTGTGTGTGCGCGTGCCTGTGTGTGCACGCGCACATATATTTGTATGTTGTATGTGTACATTTCTGTGCGTGCATGTGTGTGTTCTGTGCCTGTGGGCAAGTACATGTGAATGCATGTGCTTCTGTGTGCATGTGTATGTGTCTGTGTGCATGTGTGTTTATTCTGTGCATGCATGTGTGTGTTCTGTATGCGCGTGTATGTGCACGTATGTGTGTACGTGCATGTTTGTTCTGTGTGCATGTGTGTGTTCTGTGTGTGTGTGAACACACAGAGCTGGGGCCCCCCATGGTTTACCCCGTGCATGGAGCTGCCAGGGGCCTCCTCCCGGGTCTGGAGCTCAAGGAAACAGGCGAACCCCAAATGACAGAGAGGTGAGGCTCAGGGTTCTGTGTGCACACCTGTGTGTTGTCCATGTGTGTCCTTGTGTGCGTGCGTGTGTGTGTATGTGTGTGCATGTGTGTTTGTTCTGTGTGCATGTGTGTGAGTGTGCGCATGTGTTTGTTCTGTGTGCATGTGTGTACATGCGTGTGTTCTGTGTACATGTGTGTGCATGTGTATGCATTCTGTGCGCATGTGTTTATTCTGTGTGCATGCGTGTGCATGTGTGTTCTGTGCGTATATGTACATGTGTATGCATTCTGTGTGCATGCGTGTGTTCTGTGTATGTGCATGTGCATGCATACTCTGTGTGTGTGTTCTGTGTGCGTGCGCGCGCGTGTGCGGGTGCGTGTGCACTCACATTGCTCATGAGCCCCTTGAACACCACAAGCTCGGCCTTCAGCTGCTCCACCTTCATGGCCAGCTCCTCCTGGCAGGCGTCAGCCTCCTGGGCCTCCTGTGGAGGGGGGAGGCGGTCAGGGCGGGTGGGGGGCGGGGGCGGGTGGGGGGCGGGAGGGGCGCTCACCTCCTGCAGCTCAGCCACGCGCTCCTGCAGCTGCAGCCGCACCGTGTACTCCTCTTCCCACCTGGGGACACAGGGGGGCGTGGGCGTGGGCAGTTGCGCCAGGGGGCTCTGGCGGCCGCTCGCTCTCCCGGCCTCCGCCCAGCCCTGCCCGGCCCAGGCGCCCACCTTCAGAGCCCAGATCCGGGGTCTCGCGCTCCGCTAGCCTCCGCCCTCTCCTGGGGGGCTCTCTCCTGGGGGGGCCATTTCCACTTAGGCCTGGAAAGGCAGCCGCGGGCACAGGCCAGGTCAGCAGAGGCCTTGTGGGATGCTCAGGGGCCGCCCCCCTACTCCTCCCACCCCAGGGGGGGCAGAACGAACCCCAGAAGCCGCCCACCGGTGCCCCTCTGCAGGGGGTCCTAGGGCAGCAGGCGCCCTGGGGCCTGAGCCCCACAGCCCGAGGGGCAGGGACCCCGGGCGTCCGCCCTGCGGGTAAGGCCTCCCACAGCTGCCCGGGATGCTGGGTGCACCTCGGACAGTGGGGGGCGGTGCTCAGGATCAGGGGGACCCCAGGCTCGGCCCTGGGCACGGAGCTGGCAGGTGCGTCCTCCCGGGCCTGGAGCCCCAGGAAACAGGCGAACCCCACGTCACAGAGAGGCGGGGCTCAGGGAGGCCTCGGCCCTCCTGTCCCTCCCCCCCTTCCCCTCGCCGGCTGCCCTGCTCACGTTCCTGCCGCTCCCTCCTGCCCCCCACATCCGCACTGCACCACTCCTAAGAATAACTTGGCTGCAGCCCTCGGCCCTGCCCCGCCCCCGGGCCCTGCCAGCCCTCCCCCCGCACCCATGTCCTCTCAGGCATGTAGGTGTGGGCCAGCGGGTGCCCAGAGGGCAGGGAACCACCACCCAGGAGGAGCTGCCCACCCCCACCCCCACCCCGTGGGGGAGGAAGACGGCGGGGGCGGGGGGGGGTACCCCCGGGGAGCTCGGCCTGAACCCAAAGGGGGTTCGAGGAGGGTGAGGGCCCACCTGCACAGTGACCCAGCGTGGGGGGGCACCCACACGCCCCCTCCTGCGTGCTCTGCAGCTGACACCTGTGGTCTCACGGGGCTCTGCAGTGCTGGGGGCTGGTGCGGGGGCCGGCACCCCAGTCTCCCGCCGGCAAGCCAGGCGCTTTCCTGCCGGTTCCCATCCCCGCACCCCGGGATGCTACGGCAGGCGGGGCGCCCGCCTCGCGAGCGGCTGACCTGGATTCGGCTCCTGGCACCCGCTGCACGGTCCCCTGAGCCACACCAAAGTGCTCCCTGAGCACAGAGCCGGGAATAAGCCTCAGGTGTGGCCCCCAAACACCCAAACCAAAAAAAAAAACCTGTTTCCCTTAAGCTTGTTTGGGAGGAAACAGCAACCGAGGCATCTGTCTTACATGCAGTGGGTGCCAGGATGGTCCCTAAGCACTGCCAGGGGCAACCCTGAGGAGAGAGCTGGGAGCAGCACCCCCTCCACCGCCCCCAAAAAAGAAGAAAGACAGGAGGGTGAAGGTGAGAGGGAGCAGGGTACACGCCCTCTACAGCACCAAACGCCTGTCCCCAAACAAATGGCATCTGTGAGGGAAGGGAGGAACTGTGTGTGTGTGTGTGTGTGTGTGTGTGTGTCTGTGTCTGTGTCTGTGTCTGTGTGTCTGTGTCTGTGTGTGTGTGTGAGGGGGTCTCCTATCTCAGGATAAAGAGAGCCAGCACCGCGCCCCCCCCCATCCAAGGTCACTAAGGCTGGGAACAGGCGGCCGCAGCTGCCACCCTTCAGTGCTCCAGTTGGGGCTCAGGCTTCCTGGCACCAGGAGTCAAAGTGCTGCTAAAAAGGGAAGAGGAGGAGGAGGCCCTTCGGGGGTCTGGGGGTGCGAGAATGCGGCGCAGCCCGAGGCACGTCCTGGCACCGGGGCGGGCTTTGCCAGGCGTCCTGCCGCAGAGCGATGAGCTCATCCCTCCCCCAGGAATAACTCCGAGCCACAGACAGCTGGACCAAGGACAGACGAGCTCTTTCAGTTAAAAAAAAGAAGAAGAAAAAAAAACCTCCCCTGAAAACAGCAGTGGCCCCTTGTGGTCGTGGAGGTCTTCCAGAACCATCTGCGCTCGCCCGCGGGGGCGGGGCCCCCTCCCAAGGAGGGTGTGAGGGTAAACTGAGAGCCCAGAGCCGCTTCTGACCCATCCTGCAGCCCAGGAAGACAGCCGGGGGTCAGGATGGGGGACCCCTGCAGTCTTGGGGAGGGTGAAGTCTCCAGCCCTGAGGGTCCCGCCCTCGCCCCCAGGCCCAGAGGTAATTTCTAGAACAGTCAATCCCTAGACCCAGTGCTGAACCCCAGACCAGGTGTCGGGCGGGGATGGGGGAGGGCGCTGCGGGGGACCGGGTGGGGGATGGATGCAACAGTCGTTCCCAGGCTGTCCACAAGGGGGCGCGGCAGCTGGTTCGGAGGCCGAGCCTGAAGGCACCCAGCCCAGCCTCCCGTCCCACCTGCCACCGCCCCCTCCTGCCCTCTCCTCAAGCCGGGGCCTCTTCCACAGGTTCCACAAACTACAGCCCGTTAAAACGGCTCATGCAGGGGCCAGAGCCACAGCACAGCGGGTTGGGTGCTTGCCTTGAATTGTATGCAGCCGACCCGGGTTTGATCCCGGGCATCCTATACGGTCCCCCGCCCGCCCCCTAGCATCACGTGTGCACCCCAAAACGAAAAGAAAAAAAAACTTAAAAACAAACCTGCTCATGCACCCTCTCCGGGGTGCAGTGGTGGCCAGCAGCCAGTCCCCAGGGTCCCCCACATGTGGCCCCCGCCCCAGGCTCCTGGAGAATGCCAGCCCCTCCCCCACGCCCAGGGTGGGTCCTTCCCAGCTGCTTCTTACTCAGTTTCCTGTGCTCCGCCTTCAACTCGCCACACTCACATTTTCCTGGCGTCCAGTGCCCGGCCTGTCTTCCCCGTCCCCTCAGATTTGCGACATCCCAAGCCTCGGACCCGCCCCCCACCCCGGAGCCTGCAGCTCACAGCAGAGGCCCAGAGCAGGCCCCTTTCCAACCCCACGGCCCAGCCCTGACCCAAAGCGCCTCCTCCCTGTCGCTGCCCGCCCTGGGCGTCCCCGGCCCCCCCCAGTCCTCTCCTTGACCCTTAGTTTTGATCCCCCTGGGAGGCTTGAGTCCCCCACGTCGCGACGCTGTCAATGAACCCCCGCCCCCTCGCGTGCACACATACAGCTGCCCCTCGGGACGGCGGGGACGGGACCCCCGTGGGTGCACGGCTGGGCCACCGTCCGGAGCGACACTTCCCCATTGTCGGGGAGCCTGGCCTTCCGGTTTCCAGCTCCTCCTTCCACCACCGGCCGCAGGAACCGGGCTCCCCGTCTCTGTCCCCCACCCCCCGCCCCCCGCGCCCCTCGGGGTCCCTCCGCACCCACCTCCGCTTGTACTCGTCCCGCTCGCGCTTCACTTTGGCCAGAACGTTGTAGAGGGCGCGGATCTCGGGGGTGATGGTGTCGATCTGGACGCCCACCCCGTCGGGGTGCACCCAGGACAGGCCGGGCCCTTGCACCAGCGTGGGCTCCAGCCCCGGGCCGAGGCGGCGCGCGTGCGAGAAGGACCAGATGGTGCCGGGCGTGAAGCGCGCGGCGGCGGGCGGGCCCGGGGCGGGCGCGGGGCCGGCGGGCGAGCCCAGCCCCCGCGCCGACGGGGCGCACACGGCGGCCGGCCGCGCGCCCAGGGCCAGCCCGAGCGGCCGGATGGGGCCCACGAAGCCCGTCTGCACCGCCTGGTCGCGCCGGCCCGGGCCCCGCCGGCCCTGCTTGCCGTCCTCCAGCGCCTGCTGCAGCTGCTTCTCCAGCAGCCGGTTGCGGCGCTCCAGCTCGTGCACCTTGGCCAGGAAGCAGCGGAAGCGCAGGTTCAGGGTCTTGAGCACGTTGATGTTGGAGCCCAGGTCGTTGCGGAGCGCCATGGCGGCGGGGGGCGCCCGGCCCGGCCCGGGGGGCGAGTAGGCGGCCGCGCCCGCCGCGCCGAGGGCGGCCGGGGGCGCGTCCCCGGCCCCCGCGAAGTGCTCGCCTCCCAGCGGGTCCCCCGGCGACCCGGCCAGGCCCTGCTGCTCCTGCTGCAGGAGGAAGAGGTTGGGCCCGAATAACGGGTTCATGGCTGCGCCTTCTGCTGGGAGCCCGGCGCAGGAGCAGGGATGGAGAGCGCGGGCGCCGGCCAATCGGGCGCCCCGGCGCGCGGGCCGGCCAATCGCACGGCGCGGCGGGGAGGTCAGAGGGCAGGGGGACGGGGCGGCGCGACGAGGAAGCCAATGAGCGGCCTCGCTGGGGCCGGGTCCCGGGACCCCCCCAGGGTCTGCCCCAGCCCCGTTCCGAAGGGTCCCAGATGGGAATCTCGCCAGAAGACCCAGGTCCTCCGCTTTGCCGCTGGTGCTGGCGGTGGGGTGCGCATCCTTCCCGCACCCCCAAGGCCCTCCTCCCCCCCAGAGTCCAAACAAACCACTGACCCAAAACTATTAGCTTTGGGTCTGAGCGCGCCCGTCGAAAGCATCCTCTGGTTTCTGGGTCTCAGCAGCGTTACCGCGCACGACCTCTGCCCAGAGGCAGGGGGAGAGGGGCACGGCAAAGCCAGCCCCAGTCCTGTCACCCCCACCCCACCCAAGAAACCCAGCCGCCAGGGATGACTGGGTTAGGAACACAGAAACACACAGCAGCCAGGTTGGGAAACATAGATTCATTGGAGGCGGGGGGGGGGGGGGGGGGGCGGGGGGGGCGGGAGCAGAGTTCCACATCCAGCCAGGGCCGCTGGGGCTGCCTACTGCCTGGGGACCGAGGTTTTCCTCCTCTTGGCGGGGGGCCGTTTGAAAGCGTGGGGGGATGTGTGCGGAGTCTTGGGTGTCCTGGGGGAGCCATTCTGTTTCTGGAAGGCGGCCTTCTTGGACTTCTCTGGCCACCGCTGCCCGGCCGCCTTCTTCCCCTGGGTCTTTCCTGCAGGCCGCTCCTGGTCTGGTTTCCGGGGGGCCTGGGTCTCGGCGAGGGGGGACGGGACGGGCTCGCCTTCGTGTGGGCCCTGCGGGGAGGCACCCGGCTTCAGGGAGGCCGGCGGTTTGGGGCGCTGCTGCTTGCCCTTCCTGGACACCTGCGGTTGGCCAGGCAGCTGGCCGTTGGAGCCGGTCCGCTGGGACACGCCCTTCTGCTTCTGGAAGCTGGCCTTTCGGGGACGCTGGCCTGCCCGCACCTGCTGCTTCCCCTTCTCGGCCACGCGGGCCTTCTTGGCAGGCTGGCCGTGGCCCTCGGGCGTGGAGGTCTCCTGACCGTTCACAGCCGGCGACTCTGGGGCGGCCATCGCGGGATCTCCTGGGGGTCGAGATGAAAGAGGGTTGGAGAACACAGCCTTGCCGGGGGTGCTACGGGGGGAGGTGGCTGGAGGCATGAACACCCGGGAAACACCTGGGTACTGCTTCCGGGCCAAGTGCTCCACGCCCACGGGACAGAGTGGGTGGCCTGGGCACTCCTGGCCGCCTTTGAAATGTACATTTAAGAGGGGACAGGGGCCGGAGCGATAGCACAGCGGGTAGAGCGTTTGCCTTGCACGCAGCTGACCCAGGTTCGATTCCCAGAATCCCATAGGGTCCCCTGAGCACCGCCAGGAGTAATTCCTGAGCACATGAGTCAGGAATAACCCTGAGCATCATCAGGTGTGACCCATAAAGCAAAAAGAAAAAAAAAATAGAAGAAAAAAAAGAGGACAGGGGCTGGAGCGAGAGCACAGTGGGTAGGTGTCTGCCTTGCACACAGCCGACCAGCATTCCATGTGGTTCCCCAAACACCGCCAGGAGTGACCCCTAAGAGCAGAGCCAGGAGTGACCCCTGAGAATCACCAGGTGTGGCCCCAACACCAACCAACAGAAGATTCCTTCTCGGCGTTCTAACCGGGGTTAAAATGCTTCATAGGAAGCCGCGTTCGAGTGAGGCCGGCTAAGGAGAAGCCAAGGGGCTGGTGGCAGCTTTTTTTTTTTTTTCCTCTTTTTGGGTCAAATCCAGCGATGCTCAGGGGTTATTCCTGGCTCACGCGCCAACCCCTGGTGGCCGCTTGAGACCCGGAAGTGTCTTCAAATTGGAGCCACAGTCTCCCGGGTGGGCTGAGGAAACGCCCAGAAATAAGGCTCACAGGTGAGCCAGTGACCGGCAGTCAGACACTGCTTTTGTATGTTTTCCTGGGCCACACCTCATGCCAAGCTCTCTCTGGCCCTAAATACATGTCGTTGCTTTTACCCTTGGGGGTGGTGAGGTGGTGGGCGCCACCCAGCAGTGCTCAGGGATTACTCACCTTTGGAGGGCCTCAGGGACGGACTGTGGGTCAGCCGTGTGCACGGCCAGCGCCTGTGCCCTGCCCTGCCCTGCAGCCCCAGCCCCTAGCACGTGCTTCAAAATAAACTTCATCCGCTTTTTTTTTTCTTTCCCTAATTCTTTCGGGTTTGGGGGCCACACCCGGTGGAGCTCAGGGGTTACTCCCGGGTGGGGCCGGTGGACGCTACAGGGTGCCGGGCATCACCCCACTCACCCTTCGGGGGCTGGGGCAGAGAGTTGGCGAACTTCTTGAACTTGGCGATGAAGAACCCGTCCATGTTGTGGGTGTGCGGGTAGAAGCGGCGGGTGGCGCGCAGCGTCGGGTGGAAGCGCCGCTCCCGGAAGCGGGTGAAGCCCTCCTGGCCGAAGTCCAGCCCGGTGGGCACCAGGCGCACATTCCTCTTCTTCAGGGCGTAGTCCACCACCCACTCATTCTCCTCCACCTGCGGCGGGAGGGGCGGGAGGGCGGCACTGGAGGGCGGGGCTGCCCGGGAACCCCCCCCAGGCCCCCGCGCCCCCCGGCCTGGGCCGACAGCTCACCATGATGGAGCAGGTGCAGTAGACCACGTAGCCGCCCGTCTTGGAGGTGGCGCTGACCGAGTCGATGGCGCTCAGAAGCAGCTCCTTCTGCAGGTGGGCGCAGCGCAGCACGTCCTTCTCATCCTGCCGGGGGAGACGCGGGGGAGCGGGAACTCAAAAGGCAGCCCAGGGGCTGGAGCGGTAGCACAGCGGGGAGGGCGTTTGCCTTGCACGCGGCTGACCCGGGTTCAAATCCCAACATCCCATATGGTCCCCTGAGCACCGCCAGGGATCATTCCTGAGTGCAGAGCCAGGAGGAACCCCTGTGCATCACTGGGTGTGACCCAAAAAGCAAAAAAAAAAAAAAAAAAAAAAGAAGGCAGCCCGAGACGCCCCCCACCCAACCCCACTGTCGGCCCCACCCGACTCCTCACCTTGTTGGTCTTCACCGCCGGGTCCTTGGAGATGACGCCGGTGCCACTGCAGGGGGCATCAAGCAGGACGCGGTCAAAGCCCCCAGCCACCTGGGAAAAGGGGAGTTGGGGGGGAGGAGGACCTGGGCGTGAGCCAGCTGCAGCCCACCCCACCCTGCGATGTCGGGATGTCCCGAGAAGGGCCCCGGGACACCGACCTTGGGGAACTGGCGCCCGTCGTAGTGGCTGACGATGGCGTTGGTGACCCCCAGGCGGTGCAGGTTGCCCACCACGCTCTTGAGGCGCTCCGCGTTGGCGTCGTTGGCGAGGATCACGCCCGTGTTCTTCATCAGCTGGGCTGAGGGGGCAGGCGGGCACCGGCTTCAGGGGGCGGCCCCCGCCCCCCCCAGGGCACTCTGCACTGGCCACGCAGAGGGCCACCGTGCACGTGCAGCTGTGCACTGGGGGCTGTGCTCAGGGACCGCCCGAGGTGGTGTCTGCGGGACGCTACGTGGCTGCCGGGATTCGGCCACACGCGAGGGAACCGCCTCCCCGCTGCACTCCCGCTCCGGCTCTCCTGGTTCTCTCAGCACACCTGACTCCTCCCACTCGGTACGGGGTTTGGGAGCCGGGGCCCAGGCGTGCTAAGGCCCTTCCTGGTCAGTGCTCTGGGGGTTTGCTGGGGGCCCCGAGCTCCGAGTCTCTCCCCAGTCCCACTCCTTCTCTTGGGATTACCCCTGGCGGGGCTCGGGGTACCCCATGGGGTCCCAGAGATCAAACCCGGGTCAGCCATGTGCAACGCAAGTGCCTTGCCCACTGCACTCATCTCTCCCGACCCTCGTACCTCCGAGTGACAAGACCCTCAGAAAGGGGCTGGAACAATAGTACAGCAGGTCGGGTGCCTGCCTTGTACGCTACTGACTCCAGTCTGATGCCCGGCATCCCTTAGGGTCCCCCGAGCATCACCAGGAGCGATGCCCGAGTGCAGAGCCAGGAGGCAGCCCTGAGCACCGCCAGGTGGGGCTCAGCCCCGCTCCCACCGAAAGAACTTCACTGAACAACGACAACGTCCCCGTGCCCGATACGTAACACTGCCTTAGCTGGGCCCCAAACCAGGTATGGTCCCAGCCGCTTCCGAGGACGGCGGGGGTCAGGGGCCGCACCCCTTTGGACCCCCGGGCCCGGGTGCCGCCCGCCTCCCGGCCCCCGTACCGATGTAGCTGGTCTTGCCCCCGGGGGCGCAGCACATGTCGAGGATGCGCTCGTGCTCCTGGGGCGCCAGGGCCATGACGGGCAGCATGCTGGAGGCCCCCTGCAGCATGTAGTGGCCGGCCAGGTACTCAGGAGTCGCGCCTGGGGACGAGGAGCAGGCTGGGACACCGGGGGGGCACATGCGGGCGCACAGGCAGGGGCAGAAGGGCAGCCGGGCAGGGCGCACTCACCGATGGGCACGGAGGAATCGTAGACCACCAGGCCTGTCTTGGACCACTTGCCCAAGGGATCCAGGTTAACGCCGCGGTTGATGAGGGCCTGCAGGGAGGAGCCGTGGGGGTGGGAGTGGGGCCAGCCAGCCCCAGCCAGGGTCCCCCCAGCCCCAGGCCTGGGCCCAGGGCCCTGAGTGAGCCCTGAACACCGCTGGGTGTGGCCTGAAAACAAACAAAACCGCCCAAACGCCTTGGGCTGGATCGACAGCACGGCAGGGAGGGCGTTTGCCTTGCACGCAGCTGACCCGGGTTCGGTCCCCAGCATCCCATATGGTTCCTCAAGCACCACCAGGAGTTACTCCTGAGTGCGGAGTCAGGAGTAAGTAACCCCTGAGCCTCTCTGGGTGTGACCCAAAAAGCCCAAACCCCAAACTTTGGCTATCGGAGCCACAGGACAGCGGGTAGACCGCTTACCTCACGTGTGGCCGAGCTTAGCTCAACCCCAGCACCACACAGGGTCCCCCGAGTCCCACCCCGAGTGATCCCTGAGCGGTCAGGATTAAGTCTGAGCACAGCAGGTGTGCCTCCCCGGCCCCTCCCCGCAATTCGAGCAAAACATAACGCCCAAAAGGGAGAGTATTGGGGAAACTGCCTGCCTAGAGGCAGGGGTAGGGCTGGGATGGGTGCATGGGGGGGGTGCTGGGGACGTTGGTGGTGGAGAATGTGCCCTGGTGGAGGATGGGTGTTCCATCATTGCATGGCTGAATCTCAAAACATGAAAACTTTGTACATGTATCTCACGGTGATTCAATATAATAAAGGAAAAAATGGGGAAAAAAAGAAAAATGAAATAAATAAGTAAAAGAAAAGGCTGCAGGAGCAAACTAGCAGCGCACCAGACCAGTCGATCCCGCCCGCCCCTCCCCGGGGTCTCTCCCCTTGGCCCCCTGGCTTTAGCCCCTAAAGTGGAGACTATGGTACTGTCCCCTGGGGGTGCTGGACAGGGGGCACTTCTGGGCCCCAGGTGGTGCCCCGGGCATTATCAGGAGCCACGCGGAGCCAGAAGTAGCCCTGAGCACCTCGAGTGTGGCCCCCAAACAGAAAACAGAGCAGGCATTTACCCCGATGTGTCGTGCAAATAACAAGCTTTTGAAAAGGCCACTTGCTGAGTACAGGAGGGGTTAAGGCACTCGCCTTGCGGGCAGAAGATCCCACTCAGACCCCAGCACCCCACCTGGTCCCCGAGCCAGGAGGTCACTCCTGAGCAGGGGAGGAAACGGCCCCTGAGCACTGCTGGCTGTGGCCCCCAAGTTGAAAAACAATAAAAGCAAAAACAAGAAAAAACAAGAAAATCCCCCGCACCCGGGTCCCGGGTCCTTGTCTGGGGCAGGATCGGCTGCGCCCCTTCCCTGGGGTGCAACCTCCGCCCCGCCCCTGCCTGATGCAGAGGCCGCGGCCTGGCCGAGACCCAGGACAGCACAGAGGAGTCCCTGCCCCCCCATGTGCCCCCCCGCCAGCCTCCAGCCCAGGCTCACCTGGGCCAGGTCCCGGCGCCGGGTCTTCAGGGTGTTGGTCCTGAGGGTGATGGGCCGAGGCACCTCGTTGGCTTCTAGAAACTCCACCAGCTGCCAAAGTGGGCGGCAGCCGGAAGTCAGGGTGGCCGGGAAGCGCGGGCGGAACCCCCCCAAGCCCCAGCCCGGACCCCGAAGTTAAGGAGCGACCAGGCAGCTGGAGCTGGCACAGCAGGTGAGGGCTCCCGCCCGAGGCACAGGTGACCCAGTTTCATTCCCGACACCCGTGCAGCCCCCCGGCCCCCCGACCCCCAACCCTCTGAGGTGTGGCCCCGGAGCCCAGCCAGGGGTGGGGCGGTCGCCAGGGGCCGCACCTCGGACAGGGGGAAGAGGTCCATGAGCTTGCCGAGCAGGAAGTCGCCGTACGAGTAGTAGACGGCCAGGTCCTTCTGCAGCCGGCTCAGGTACTCGGCCCGGGACCGGCCCTCTTGGCGCTGGCTGGCAAAGTCCCGCAGCACCGCCACGATGTCCTGGATACGCTGGTGAACCCGCTGCAGGTCGGGCGCCTGGCCATGTGGGCCGGTTAAGGACGACTCGGCCACATTCTGCGCCCTGGCGCTGGCCCTGATACCTGGCTCGGGGCTCCCCGCCAGCCCGCCCGCGCCAGAAGGATATCCTGCTCCGGCTCGCCAGCAGGGGGCAGCACGAACGCATCCTCGTCCACGTTGATCTGCACGTCCCCGGCCCGGTCGCCGGCCTCCTTAGGGGGCCTGGTGTCAGGGGACAGCTCCTCCTCGTCATCAGAGGACTCCTCAGTCCAGTCTCCGGGAACAGTCCTGGAGACGTCAGAACGGACGTCAGCTCCAGGGCCGAGGGAGAGGGCGGCTGACCCGGGGTCGAGTCCCCGACACCCCTATGGGCCCCTGGAGACCGCGGAGCGGGCAGAGCCAGGAGCTGGCCCTGGCACCCCCAGGTGCGGCCCCCCACCCCGTCCACCAGCTCCTCCTGTGGTTCCTTCATCGCAGCCCGTCGAAGCACAGTCCGGAGTTCCCAGGACTCGCCCAGGGGGCCTCAACGGGCCACGCACATGCACCAACGGGGCTTTGCACGGCGGAGGCCCGGCCACCCTCCCCAGCACAGGGCCCGGTGTGGCCTGAGCCACGTGACCCGAAAGTCACCAATACAGCAAACGAGAGCAAACTCACCCTGCGGCAGCCTCCTGGGCCTTCTGCTTCCGGGCAGCCTTCTCGATGGGCAGCAGCTGAAGGACAGACACACGGGCTCGCGCCTGCCCTTCGCCACCCGCGGGTCGACACTCGAGCCAGAGCCTTTAGACCGTTAACACTGGTTCCCGGCTCAAGCCGGGCACAGCAGTCGTGGTGGCGACCAAGGGGCAGGCAGAGAGGGCTCATGCGACCGCTCCACTTTTGGGTCTCCCCTTTCCATTGGAAACTTCTAGAATGGCCCAGAGCAGAGGCATTGAGGCATTCGCCTCGCCCATTCGACCGACCCCGGTGAGATCCCCGGCACCACCGCAGCACAGTCAGGGGTCACCACCAGGGGTCACTCCAGAGCAGAGCCAGGAAGAGCCTCAAAGCACCATAAATCAAGTTAAACCGCCAAGTTTGGGCTGGCCTGGGTTGGATTCCCTAGCACCCTCTGGTCCCCTGAGCACTGTCAGGAGGGGCCCCAAGACGAAAGCCAACTGAAACCGGATATAAATCTACTCTGCAGGGGCCGGAGAGACGGCACAGCGGGGAGGGTGCTGGCCGTGCACGTGCTGACCTGGGTTCGATCCCCAGCAGCCCATAGTCCCCTGAGCACCCCCAGGAATAATTCAGGAGTGATATTTTATTTCTTTTCTTTTTGGGTCATACCTGGCGATGCACAGGGGTTACTCCTGGCTCTGCACTCAGGAATTATCCCTGGTGGTGCTCGGGGGACCCTATGGGATGCTGGGATTTGAACCCAGGTTGGCCGCGTGCAAGGCAAACGCCCTACCCGCTGTGCTATCGCTCCTGCCCCTCAGGAGTGATTCTTGAGCACAAAGCCAGGAGTAACCCCAGAGCATCGCCAGGTGTGACCCCCAAACCAAACAACCCCCCGCGCTCAAACCCATCCCGCCGCTCTCTGAACCCCATGGGTACTTGAAGAGACATGGCAGGGCCCGGGAAGCGTCGAGGGAACGCAGAGCGCCTCTTCCTTCCCCTCTCCCCTTCTGGTACCCGGCAGGGTCAGCCAAGAGGCACCAGAAGGAGACTCAAGGGCCAGGGTCCCTTCCGGGGCGGCCCGGAGAGAAACCTCACCTCTTCATCCTCTTCACCCTCTGACTCCGAGTCGAGGCCGTAGTCATCGATCATATCAGCGTCACTGTCGTCAGAGCCCCACAGGTCCCCCTGGGTCACTGCACCCTCCTCTCCAGAGTCTTCCTCCTCCTCCTCCTCGTCCTCCTCCTCGCTGCCCTGAGCTGGTGCTGGGCGCTTCTTGCCCCGAGCAGCGGGGAACAGAGCCTGGGCTCCCTTTGGACCCGGCTGCTGGACAGCGCCTGCGGGGAGTGCCCAAAGCTCTGAGGAGTCCCGGCCCACCCACGAAGGGCCTAATCCCCCACCCCATGAGGCCGTCACCTCACTTCCTGAATCCCCAGCCAGAGCCCTGCCCACACAAGCACCCAGAGACAGCGCAATGGGGAAGGCACCTGCCTTGCGTGTGGCCGCCCCGGGTTCGATCCCCGGCACCCCACATGTGGTCCCAAGTGGTCTCAGGAGTAAGCCCTGAGCACAGCCACGAGTGCCCCCCACCCCCCGCCCAAAACCAAGTAAATAATTCAAAATAATCCACCTCCAGATTCCTCCTCCCACATCACCCAGCAACTGCTTCCACTGACCTTTTGAGAGCTTCCCAAGCATCGGTTTGGCCCCAGGGGGCTTATTTGTCACAGGGGCTTCAGCTGACCCCAGCCTCCTCTTGGCGGCCCTGCAGAGACATTAGGAATGAAGAAGCAGACATACCCCCAGGCCTTAGCATGTCCACTGCAGGAAACATACAGACCTACCCTCCAGCCCCACCCTTTCTTTTTTTTTTTTGGGTCACACCTGGTGATGCACAGGGGTTACTCCTGGCTCTGCACTCAAGAATTAATCCTGGGGGCTGGAGCAATAGCACAGCGGGGAGGGCGTTTGCCTTGCATGAAGCCGACCCAGGTTCAATTCCCAGCATCCCATCTGGTCCCCTGAGCACCACCAGGAGTAATTCCTGAGTGCATGAGCCAGTAGGAACCCCTGTGCATCACCAGGTGTGACCCCAAAAAAAAAAAAAAAAAGAACTAATCCTGGCGGTGCTCGGGGGACTCTATGGGATGCCGGGAATCAAACTCGGGTTGGTTGCATGCAAGGCAAACGCCCTCCCCGCTGTGCTATGGCTCCAGTTCACCCCCTTTTCACCTGCATGGCCATCACCAGGATTACGTGGTTACAGAGGTGAGGCCTGGGGAGACGGCATGCGAGGGCTGGAGCCTGTGGCTGGCGTGTGGGAAGCCCCAAGTTCGATTCCTTGCACTACTGCGCCGTCCCGGGAGCACCGGCATGTGTGGCCCCAGTCAGGTTTAAAACAACCCAACCCGGCTCACCAACGCCTGGACATCGGCACTCACCGCTTCCGGGCGCGGCTGGACAGCCTCTTGGCATGTTCATCATCAGCTGTGAACAGCAGAGACAAGAAGGGTTACGGGAAAGAGGCGACGTTCAAGAAGTCCAAAGGGAGCTGAGAGAAACCCCCGGAGGGTCCCCCAGAGCCAGAGAGGAGACGCCAGAAAGACCAGCTCCTGACTCCCCCCCAAACAGGCCTCCCCAGACTCTTGACTCCCACCAGCAACATCCTCGCCACCTTTCTGTTATGTCTTTGCGCCACACCTGGTGATGCTCAAGATTAACTCCGGACTCCACACTCAGGAAATTACTCTTGACGGTGCCCGGGGGGACCCTCTGGGAAGCCGGGATCAAACCCTGCTCGCTCGGTGCAAGGCAAGTACCCACCCCACAGTACCATCACTCCAGCCCCAACTTCCCGAACCCTCTGATATCAGAGATTCAGAATGCCATCCTTAGCCCTCCACTTCCTTCCTTGCGTTTTGTTGGTGGTTTAACTTTGGGGCCACACTCTGCGGTGGTGAGGGCTCACTGCCGGCTCTGTGCTCGGGGACCACTCCTGGCCGAGCTGAGGGCGTCCTATGGGGGCACTGGGGCTCGAATCAGGGTTGGACGCGTACAAGGCAATCGCCCTCCCCACTGTACTAATGCTCCCCTTTCTTTAGGCAACCGACTGCAGCAGACGTTCATTTCCAACTTGCTGCTACTCACCCTCCAGGAAACAAAAGAAGGTGAAGTCTCAGGCCCGTCGTTGGAAGCTACATGCAGGTAAGTTAGAAGGGCCTCACTCATGTCTGCAGATTCACACAGTCTGTCCTCAACCCCTAAGCTCCCCGGAGTTCTAGATTTGCTCTCACAAATGGAACTCACTGTCACTTACTAGTGTTCCTTCTTTTTGGGGGGCAGACACACACCTGGATATGCTCAGGGCTTATTCCAGACTCTGCAATCGGAAATCACCCCCGCAGGGCTTGTGGGACCATATGGGGGTAGTACTGGGGTTCGAACCAGTCAGCGGGGACAAGGCAAGAACCTCATCCACTGTACTCTCTCCGGTCTACGCTCTTTTTCCTTTTATCTTTTTGCTTTTTGGGTCACACCCGGAGATGCTCAAGGGACCATACGGGATGCCAGGACTGAACCTAAGTAAGCTGCGTGCAAGGCAAACGCCCTAACCACTGTACTATCCCTCCGGCCTCACTCTGGCCTGTGTTCTAACATCCTTGCAGATAACCTTACAAAACAGTGATCATCAAAAAAAGAAAAAGAACAAGGGTGTTTCTGACAGAGTGCAAAGAGAACAAATTCACAGGACACCGGGAGGGTTCAGCACCTAATAATTCATCACAAGGGGCCACAATCTGAGATTGAGTTCTTGGCAAACACCCTGCCTGCCCCGCTCTCCTCAGCCCTCCCGGCAACCTCCTCAACCTATGGGAACCAAGATCTGCCTTTTCCATCCCCTCCACCCTGGCCCCAATAGGTCTGGTCCAAGCCCAATTTCTACTTGCTGCAATGTCACTCGTTCTTCAAAAGCTCCGCTTAGGGGCTAGAGGGATGGTGGGGTGGGATGCACCCACCTGCCTTACCCACCCCACCCCTGGAACCGCCTATGGCCCCCCAAGCACCACCATGAGTGAACCCCTAGTGCAAGAGTCAGGAGTCAGCGCTGAGCTCTGTCGGGTGTGGGGCAAAAAACATAACACAGCAAAGAAACAAGGAAAAAAATCTCCTTAACCAACTCTTAAAACCCCGCGCTGGTGGGAACGCATCGGTGCCTCTCCACGCGCCCGTGGACACGCCGCCCAGTGTCTCACGCTTGGGGAAACTGAGGGAGGCGGGGGCGGCTCACCTGCGGGCAGGAACCTGGCCAGCTCGGTCTCGGCGCCCTTCTGCTTCCTGGCCTTCCGGCCCGGCCCGCGCTTCTCCTTCTTCGTCGGGTCCAGCTTGCGCCCCATGGTCCTGGGGGGGGAAGAAAGCCGTGAGTCGGGGCGGGGGGGGGGGCGCGCGCAGACGCCGCCTTGGCGCGGGGGCGGGGGGCCACCGCCTCCACCACGGCCTCCAGCCTCCTGCCCCCTCCGGGCCCCGCGGCCCGGGCTGACCCGCACCCCGCGTGGGGACCCGCGCCCGGGCTCCTGCGCTCCCCGCGTCCCCGCGTCAGGACTGGCCGGGGCCACCACCCGGGTGTCCGACTCCGTCCATGCGCACCTGCAACCCCGGCTCACCTGGGAGCGGGTTCAGACCGCCCGGGGTCCCTGGGTGCGGGTGCCGCGCTCCACGTGCACGGGAGGGAGGGTTCGAGCGTCACTCTCGGCCGGGCGGCCCGCGCAGGCGCACACGACGCGTTCGCCGCGGCCCCGCCCCTTCCGGTCGGCGGGCGAACCCGGAAGACGCGCGGGGCGGAGCGAGGCAAGGTGCGCGGGGTGGGGCAAATCAGGGCGGGGCGGAGCAAGGCTCGAGGGGCGGGGCGAGGCAAAGTGCGCGGGGCGGGGCGCGCCCGGGGAAGGCGGGGCAAGGCGCGCGGGGCGGGGCGGACCTGGGGAAGGCGGGGCAAGGCGCGCGGGACGGGGCGCGCCCGGGGAAGGCGGGGCAAGGAGCGCGGGGCGGGGCGGACCAAGACTCGCGGGGCAGGGCGGAGCGCGCCCGGAGAAGGCGGAGCAAGGCGCGCGGGGGGGGACGCGCCCGGGGAAGGCGGGGCAAGGCTCGCGGGGCGGGGCGCGCCCGGGGAAGGCGGGGCAAGGCGCGCGGGGCGGGGCGGGCCTGGGGAAGGCGGGGCAAGGCGCGCGGGACAGGGCGCGCCCGGGGAAGGCGGGGCAAGTTGCGCGGGGCGGGGCGGACCAAGACTCGCGGGGCGGGGCGGAGCGCGCCCGGAGAAGGCGGAGCAAGGCGCGCGGGGCGGGGCGCGCCCGGGGAAGGCGGGGCAAGGCGCGCGGGGCGGGGCGGGCCTGGGGAAGGCGGGGCAAGGCGCGCGGGACGGGGCGCGCCCGGGGAAGGCGGGGCAAGGCGCGCGGGGCGGGGCGCGCCCGGGGAAGGCGGGGCAAGGCGCGCGGGGCGGGGCGGGCCTGGGGAAGGCGGGGCAAGGCGCGCGGGACGGGGCGCGGCGCGCGGGGCGGGGCGGACCAAGACTCGCGGGGCGGGGCGGAGCGCGCCCGGAGAAGGCGGAGCAAGGCGCGCGGGGCGGGGCGCGCCCGGGGAAGGCGGGGCAAGGCCCGCGGGGCGGGGCGCTTCTGGGGAAAGCGGGGGAAGGCGCCCCGCCCCGCCCACCCCCCGCGGCTGCTCCCTCCCCCCCAGGGCTCTGGCTCGTCGCCACGCGGCCGGTTCGAGCCGGAAACCGGTCTCCGCCAGCCACCTCCGCCCCTGGCCCTGAGCGGAACGGCGGGACTCTCCAGGCACCCACGCCCCCGCGCCCAGTTTCCTCCTGCCGGCAGCCTGCCCCCCACCCCCTCTCCAGTTGTCTACTTCGGGCCCCTCAGCCCAGCCCGCCCCGCCCTGCCCCTCGGGTGGGCACTGTCCTTCTCGCCCCAACTTCACCTGCTAGCCCGCTCTAGGCGGCCCGTCGCAAGCACTTTTATGTCACTGTGTCCCACCCGGGACACCTGCACCCGCGCGCCCCCCCACCGCGCGCACACGTTGACCCGCACCTACACACACTCAGCCAGAGCACTAAAATACAAGGAAACTTTTATTTTCAGTTTTCATCAAGAAATTTGCTGTGGTTTTTTATGCTTTTGGTTCTTTTCCTTTTTTTTTCTTTTTTTTCTTTTTTTTTAGTTTTTGTTTTTCCACTTTATTCCGTTCGAGCCGCTCAGTGGCTGGGGCCGCTGGGTTCCTGGTATTAAAAAGATGCCAACAGAGGTAGCTGTGTCTCGCCCAGGGGCCCGGCCCACTCTGAATACCCCTCCCCCAAACAAAAATAAAAAGAGAGCGAGAGAAAGAGAGAGTGAGAGAAGAGAAAAGAAAACACAAAATAAAATAAAACCTAAAGGAGGAAGAAATTCAGCTCGCTTTCTTCAAGCCTGGCGGGAGCCCACAACAGTCTGTGCGTAACAGAAGTTCCAGCGGGGCGGCCGGGCCAGAGGAGGCCAGCCCGCCGGCTCCCACACACGGCGCCAGCGCTGCAGTCTCTCCGGGGCGGGCACCACCGCCCGCGCCCGCTCCCCGGCGCGCAGGGGGCTGTTTACAACGTGGAAAGTGGGGCAGGAGGAGAAGCCGGGCAAGGGGAAGTGAGGACGGTCACTGCTCAGCGGTGGCGGTGGTCTCTGGGGTCTGGGTCTTCACTGCTGCTGGGCTACCTGCGAGGTGGGGAAAGAGCCTCGGGTCAGCTCTGCAGAGCGCGGGAAGCTGCCACCAGCCCCAGCGCCGCCCGCCCCGAGCCCCGCGGGTCCTACCTGCTGCGGAGTCGGCTCTGGGGCGCGGTTGGCCAGGCGGCTGAGAATGTTTCGCTCGGACATCTGTAGCCTCACGGCGACGGGGGGGATTCGGGCGATGGTGGCGGGGAGCCGCGTCACGTCGGCTTTCATGTCACTTAGCAGTTCTTCCAGCTGCTTTAGGACTGCACGCGCGCAGGGAGAAGGGAGTAAGCTGTGACTCCGGGCGGGCCAGCGCACCCCTCACTTCCCTGCGGTGTCTGGAGCACCAGTGGCCGCCATGGGCACGAGTGACCTGGCCACACACGCCTCCAATTCCAATCCAATTCCATATGGTCCTCTCTGGGTTGGGGGTGGTTTGCGCCTTTTTTTTTTTTTAAAGCGGGGTAGAGACTCACTCCCTGGTGCTCAGGGAACCATACAGGTGCTGGAGACGGACCCTGGCCAGCCACGTGGAGACAGTGGGTAAGGTGACCCCCGAACTGTTTCTCTGCCTCCACATGTACCCGCTTTTTGGGTCTTGTGCCCCACCCAGCAGTGCTCAGCGCTTCCTCCTGGTGGCTCAGGGGACCATACCGGGTGCTGGGACTGAACCCCAGGTGGGCCTGTACAGGCAGGCGCCTTATCTACTGTACTGCTCCTTGGCCCCAAAGATCCTGATCTTTTGGTTTTGTGTTGGGGCCACACCCGGTGATGCTCGGGGCTTCTGACTGCGCTCAGGAATCACCCCTGGTGGGCTGGGGGGGGACCACACGGGATGCCGGGCATCAGAGCTGGGGACCAGAGCCGGATCCCCCTGTCCCTGCCCAACAGTTCTTCCCCTGCGCCTGCCTCCCACCCCCACATCGGAAAGGGTCGTGGATTCGCTGGGCTCTGGGATCACCTGAAGTCACCCCTCAGGGATCCCAGCTGCCACTATCTTTTTCGGCTGCTTCCACCTCCGAGAGCTTGAATATATTAAGCAGGGAGCGAGGCAGAGAGCTCCTGTCCTTAGCTGCCTCTGAGATAACCAGCTTCCCGAGCGGAGGCCAAGATCCCTGGCCCTGATAGGCGGGGCGCTGGCCAGGGCCGAAAACCCACAAGGAAGCCCGTCTGGGGCGAGGGGAGCGGGAGTCGGCACGAGGCAGGGGGGCCACTGGCTACCTTTGTGCAGGACCGCGTTGGCTGGCTTGTTCCCAGCCATCGACTCCTTGGACAGGTGCTGGTGACTCTCGGCCAGACATTCCACCTCGGCAAAGCGGGTGTTGAGGGCCATGGAGGGGTGTGAGGGGTCCTCGGACATGTTCAGGTACGCCGCGCGGCGCAGCTGTTCCTCGATCACCAGGGCCTGCTCCAGGAGCTACGGGAGAGACAGGTGTCAGTGCCACACTCACGCCCCTTCCCCCAACTGCCTGCCTGGGGCCCAGGGGTGCCCCCCAAGGGGGGCAGGCGCAGGCACGCACTCTACTCACTCCAACCATCTCCCCCACCCAGCCATGCCCAGGGGACTATCGGGTGCTTGGGTTCGAGCCAGGCAAATGCCCTGCCCGCTGTCCTCCCCGCCCCCTCCTGCCTCGTTATCATGGCCCTCTCGTCTCTTACGGAACCCAGGCACGGTTCAGGGGGATTCCTGCTAGCAGGGGACTGTCCCTGCTGCTCCTCAGCTGGCCGCACCCGACGGTGTACGGAGCCGCGTGGGCCCAGCGGTCCATGTGGACACCCGTCACACCAGGGGTCTTCAGAGACCAGCCAGTTACACGTGGTGTGCAGGAAGGGGCGCATACATTGGGGCCCAAACTCTGGTCCTCGTGCACACAAGGCACGTGCCCCGGAGCCATCTCACCAGTGCCTGCTTTGTTTAACTGGAGGGGGTGGGCTCCCTAACAGTGCTCCAGTGATTCCCGGGCTGGGAGTTTAGTGCGCCACCCCAAGGAAGCGGTGCTGCCCGGGCCCTGTGGTGCCTGGGTTACCCAGGCGGCGTGTGGTACTTGGGAGCCTCAGGCTGTACCCGTGATGCTCAGGGGGCCCTGACCTGCCCCACTCTCTGGGCCCCCACACTGCTGTTTACGTGTGTGGTGCCACACCGGGGGCCTCCAGCTGGCACAGCCAGTGCTGTGCCGAGTTACAGGCCAGAGCCCTGCCCGGCCTTTTTCTTTATTCCCCCTTAAAGGCTCATGTCTTTCCAACTTTTTTTTTTTTTTTTTTTTTTTTTTTTTTTTTTTTTGCTTTTTGGGTCACACCCGGCGATGTACAGGGGTTACTCCTGGCTCTACACTCAGGAATTACTCCTGGTGATACTCGGTGGACCATATGGGATGCTGGGAATCGAACCCAGGTCAGCCGCATGCAAGGCAAACGCCCTCCCCGCTGTGCTCTCGCTCCAGCCTCTCCCGTCTTTCCAACTCTGGACCCTTTAGTCTCTGCGTCTCGGTCTGGCTGGCCACACACAGCAGTGCCGGGTTGCCTGCAAGCAAACCCCGAGCCCAGCCTGACCGTCTCCCCTCCTCATTCTCTTGTGCTCAAACGCTACAAATTAAGTTCTATCTCCCGGAGACAACAGTTAACACCTGAAGGCTTCCCTCTGCGGCTACCGGAGAGCTGCAGAGGGCTGAGTTCCTGCACACCGGTCACAGGCCAACAGGTACCAACAAGGCAGCGGCCAGCCATCCCGACCTGCCACCCCGCAGACAGGTGGCAGAGGGCCGCTGGCGTGTAACGTCCGGAGCTCAAGTATGTGCGTGTGCACATGCGCATCTACGGCTTCCACGCCCAAGCTACTCAGTAAGAAGCTTAATAGTAAAAGCTAATACCTATTTTTTTCTTTTTGTCCGTTGGGGTCACACCCAGCAGTGCTCCGGGGACCGTCTGCAGTGCAAGGTACCAAACAGGAGCAGACGTGTGCAAAGCAGGTGTCCCACCATCCGCCCCGTCCCTCCGGCCTGCAGCCCCATTATTCACTGCTCACTGAAGAGATGACCATGGAGGTGGCAGGCTGCAGTCCTCAGGGCCACGCCTGGTGGTACTTGCACCACCAGGTGCAGCGAGAATTGGAATCAGGCCACAGTCACATGCTAGATAAGTGCCGTGACCTTTGTACAAGACTTCTCTGGGCCCAAAAAGGTGACTTTTTTTTCTTCTTGGGTCACATCCGGCGATGACTCAGGTTACTCCTGTCTCTGCACTAAGGAATCACTCCTGGCGGTGCATGCAGGACCATATGGGATGCCGGGGATCAAACCCGAGCAGGCCTTGTGCAAGGCAAACGCCCTGTGCGCTATGCTATTGCTCCAGCCCTATTTTGCTCTTTCAAGTCATTTTCATTGGTTCCTTCCTCTCCCTTTCACTCCTATTCTTCCCCCTCCCTAGTGAGGAACACATTCAACATACTTACTGTGTGCGCGCAGGTGGGGGGTGGGTCTGGGCTCAGTGCTGCTTTCTAGAAGTTACTGTTCTACACAGAGCAGGGCGCTTCTACTTCCTTCCCACAATACACCTTTGTTGCTTTGGGCTTTGGGGGGCGGAGGGAAGGGGGGTCATAACCCTCGACGCTCAGGGCTTACTCCTAGCTCTGCATTCTCGCATCATTCCTGCAGGGCTCGGAGAACCATACCCCGGCCCGCCAGGTGCCAGGCGGCGAGGGACTCCCTGCACGCCACCTAACGACTCTATCACGGTTCACGGCAACTAATTCCAAGGGAGAGAGAGCTGGGTCCCAAGTCCCAGAGCTTAATGTGCTCGAGTGCCACCTTATTATTTATTTCGGGGGCAGTGCCGCATACCGAACCCACAGTATGAGCTCTACTGCTGAACCCCGCCCCTGCTGTCCTCTGTCTGTTGGGGAGGGGGCGGCCTCAGGCAAAGCTCGGGGCTTTCTCGGGCTCTGTGCTCAGCATCACTCCAAGCGGGTCACCATACAGGGTGCTGGAGATCGAGTCAGGGTCGCCCGTGTGCCAGGCAAGCGCCCTCCCCGCTGGCTCCTAAGGAGGGTCCGCCAGTGCGGGTGGGGGAATAAGGACAGGACAGGGCAGGCTGCCGCTCTCCAGCAAGGCGTGGCTCCCTCAGGGCGGCCGGACCCTGCAGACCACGCAACATATCTGCAAGACGAATTCGTTCACTCACTCTTCTGCCCGAACCCCGAACCGTGAGCATTACCGGGATCGGCCTCCGGGTTTTCTTCTTCAGCTTCCCCCCAGACCCTGCCCGGGCTCGGGAGCACCCAGTGCTAATGCCAGGGGCCTTCGGAAAGGGCCGAGTGCCCCTGATCCCACTTGCTTGTGGCGCTGACCGCAGGGGGAGGACCATCTGGAGCCCCCAAGAGGGCCCGACTCCTCTCTGCACTCTGCTCCTTCTCACTTCCCCGACCCGCCACGATCTCCCAACCTGCAATGACTCAGGCGCTCCATCGGCTATTTTTAGAGGCTCGCTCTTCGGGACCTCAAAGGCAGCAAGTTTGGGGACAGGCAAATGACGGCCTCTGGCCCACTGCCTGGTCTTTCTTGTACGGACCGAGAGCAAACGATGGTTTTAAATTTTTTAAGAGGGGGGAAAAAATATCCAAACAAGACTCTTTGGTGACACTTCACAATAGTTAAATCGGTTCAAGGAACAGAGCCCGTAAGCCAAGTGATGTCTGTGCCCGCCTCAGACCCCTTCAGCTTGTCACCTCTGGGTGGTTTCACACGGTGACAAGGGCCGAGGACTGCAACAGGTCTTATGTCCCCCGAATCTAAACCAGGCGCCATCTGACCCGTGATAGGAAAGAGGTCTGCCGACCCATCCATCAGTAAACCCTGAAAATCCCTTTTTATTGTTCCACCACCAGCGTCGGGGCTTGGGCCCTTGCTACCCCCGTTGCTGATTTTTGTTTTGCTTTGCTCCTGGGAGGCGGGGAACTCACTCCCGTCAGGCCTGGGGGACCATGTGGATGCTGGGGACCATGTGGATGCTAGGGATCAACCCTGCGTCAGCACCCTGCCCTCTGTACTCTCGCTCCAGCCCCAGACTCTGGTTCTGGGGCCACAGCCGTGAGCTGAGGCCTTACTCCTGGCGCTGTCTGGGAGACCACACGTAGTCCAGGGGTTGGAGCCAGGTCAGCAGGGCGCAAGGCGCGCGCCTACGTGCTGTAACCCTCCCCAGCCCAGACAGCGCTGGAACCAGCCACATCGATTCCTCTAGGCTGCCTCAAGGCTCTCCCCTCCCTCCCTCAGCGGTTGCCCTCAAGGTTCAGTCCAAACTCTCCCAGCTGGTGCCCAAATCCACCTACTCTTCTTTTCCCTCTTCTCTTTCCTCCTCACACCCAACTTATCCGCCTTCACCCAACACAAGCTGTTTCTGCCACGGTCCAACTGGGTTCTCATCTATTTCCAAATGCCCGAAGCTCTGCCACCTATGATGCCACCAACAGTCTGTGGATTAAAACAGTTTTCTCTTTTTAAGGTGGGTGTGGACAGTCCACGCTCAACTGTGCTCAGGACTGACTCCTGCCTCTGCACTCAGAGATCACTCCTGGCGGTGCCCAGGGGACCATATATGGGATGCCAGGAATCGAACCCAGATCGGCTGTGTTTGAGGCAAGGGCCCTCCCCACTGTACTATCGCTCCAGGCCCCAAACTTCAGTTTCTAACCAACAATCTCTCGTCACACTCACAGGAACTGAACTGCAATGCCACCTGCGCATGAAGCCAGCAAGTGCCCTCCCTACCGTCTGAACTCAGGAGACTGTTCCTATGAATTTAGCAGGCTTCTGTCTCATACATAAGACGGTGCTCATGGGGCCATCTATGCTCCACGGAACAGGCACTCTGCCTTTGCCCCCGGCCCACTGCCTGCTCAGTATGGGACACAGGGCTCTGTTAGGAGAGTCCTTCTCGTCCCCACCCGTCATCAGCTAAAGAACCACGCGTGACGTGGGGCAGATCTCAATGTACATTTCCTGAGTTCTGGGGGAAAAGACCATTTTTCTGGCAGGGAGAGGGGTTTGGGCCACACCCAGTGATACTCAGGATTTATCCTGGCTCTGCACTCAGGGGTCCCTCCTGGCCATGCCTGGGGACTCGATGCACTGCTGGGAGCAAGCCCAGGTTGGCCGCGTGTAAGGTAAGACACTCAGCCGCTGGCCTCTCCCTCCAGCCCCTTTCGCCTGGCGCCAGCAACCCCAGCAGGGAGCCTGACCTCCGCATCTCCTCCCCTTACCCACAGCAGCCCCAGTGCCCCAGGGCCCTCCTTCCCAGCTGTCCGATCTGGCCCACCTCGGTATCTTCCCCACCCGCCCCCTCCCACAGTGCTCATCCCCCGACACCCCACAGCAGCGCCTGTCACTCAGCAGGCAGCGTCACCTTCAGTCTCTCGGTCCTGATCACTCAGGATTTTTTTTTCTGGGTGGTGGAGGGCTGGAGGCACATCTGGCAGTGCTCAGGGGCTGATCCTGGCTCTGTGCTCAGAAGTGACCCTTGGGGACTGTAACGTGGTGCCAGGGATTCGAGCCAGAGCCGCTCTCACGCAGGGCAAGAGCTTTACCTCCGGCAATCTGGTCCCTTATCATTAATATTTAAATGTACTACGAGAGCCAGGGATGTAGCTCAGTGGTGGAGGAGGGCTTGGTTTAAAAAACATATTTTTAAAAAGGCACCTAGGAACAAAACCTGTCACAGATGACAGGGCCATTGAGTCTGGAGCTGGTCAGTGGGAGGCACCTGCCTCGAAGGCCTAAAATCATCCAGGACCCCTGGCACAGAGAAGAGTACTCGGAGGGTATCCGGGGCACCGAGAGCGAGTGTGGGCCCCCACGTGAACCAGGCTCGGCCCCACACGGCTGCAGTGACCCGCCTGGCGCCAAGCCAACCCGCCACCCGCACCCCTCCCGGCTCACCTTGAACCTCCGGGCTAGAAACTTGTTCTTGATCTCTAAGAAATTGCCCCGGTTCATCTCGCCCTTAAAAGGTTCGTTGAGGATGGCGTAGCGCGGGTCGTTCTGGATGTCCTGCCACCGGGCATAGCCATGGCTGGGGGGCAAGCGCTCAGGAAAACACAACACGCAAAGCAAGCGCCTCCGACCGCGGCCCCCACGGACCCTCCCGGAGCCCCGGCCCCGGCGCGGGCAGAGGATACTTGATGATGCCGGCCAGCAGCCAGTAGTCGTGCCGCCGGTGCCAGATCTCGTAGGTCTTCTTGGTGACAGTGGCGGCGCGCTCCTCGTTCTGCCAGAGGGAGTGGAGCTCTGAGGGCCGCGGGGGCCGGGGGAGAGAGAGGCAAAGGCCCGTCAGAGTCAGGCTCCCCATCTCGGCCCACCCGCGCACCCCCTGAGCAGGGGGCCGGGGCGAGCAGCACCCCTGCGACCCGGGCACCCTCCTCCCCGTCTTACCGGTGAAGCCGCCGTCAGCGATGTTGAACATGAACCGCTGCTTGACGTTTTTCTTCTGCTTCTCGTCCCCAAGCTCCTTGGGGGTCTCTCCGTTCTGCAGCATTACCTCCTTCTTCTCCTCCTCCTCCTTCTTCTCCTCTGCGGGTGGGGCGGGAGGGCTGTCAGCGCCAGCCGTGGCGGGCCCCAGGGCTACCCCCGCCCCCAAGCCCCGGGTCACGGACAGCTGCACAAGGGGCCCCCGAGGAGACCCACAGCGTGGAATGAAACGACTGTTGAGGAAGCGGGAGCTGAGTCCCCGACCCAGGCCGAGTCCCGCGGAAGGCGTATCCCGCCCCCGCACCCACCTTTATCCTCCACCACGATCGGGGTCAGGTCCGTGGCGGCTGCCTTCTCCTCCGCCTTCTCCGCCTCGGCAGCACCTGGGAGAAAGGGAGAAACGCCCATGAGACTATACCCCGCGCCATGCGACACAAACGCCCACGGCTGGCTCCTGCCCCATTTTAGGGTCCCACCCAGCGGAGCTCGGCCACTCGGGGTCACTCCTGGTGAACCACAGTGCAGGGCCCAAGCCGGCCTCTGTCCACAGAGCGGGCGTTTCAGCCCTTCAAGCCAACGGGGCCAGTTCACAGAGTGGCCACGATAGAGCCATGAAGGCCGCCTAGGGGCTCTCCGAGGGGCGCGCGCGGGGGCGGGGACTACCTTTGGACTCCGTCTCCATGGGCTCCTCAGGCCGCTCCTTCCCCTCCGCCTTCTCCGCCTTCTCCTCCCCCTCGGGGGGCTCGGCCAGGGCTTTCTCGTCCTCAGCGGCAGGCGCAGGGGGCTGTGGGCACTTCAGAGAGAGAAAGGCAGAGGTTGCAGCCGCGCAGCCGGGACCCCAACGAGCCGGCGGCTGTGTGTCCCCCCGGCGCCCCGGGCCTCACCTCAGCCGCGTTCTCGGGGGCCACAGGTTTGACCTCCTTGTCTCCTTCCGCATTCTCCTCTTCCTTGACACTGTTTTCCTCCACTTTAACGCCATCCTCTGCAGACCAGAGAAGACCGTGAGCCCCGGGAGCAGAGGCAGCCGCACCCACTGGGTGGGTGGGTGGGCGGGGACTGTCCTCTCGGGCCTTTGAGGGCCAGCCCGACACTCAGGACGGCCCTCCGACTCGGAGAGGGCTGCTGTGTGTCCCGCCTGATGCCACTGCTCAGATGCCCAGAGCGGGCGGGCAAAGCACAGGCCAGGACCAGAGAAGGCCCAGAGAAGGCCGTGAGTGGGCCACAGGCCAGGGCAAGGAGTGGATGGGCACAGGTCAGAACCAGAGAAGACCGTGAGCAGGCACGGGCCAGAAGCAGGAAAGGCCGTGAGCAGGCACGGGCCAGAAGCAGGCAGGGAAGGCTGTGAGCGGGCACGGGCCAGAGCAGAGAAGGCCGTGAGCAGGCACAGGCCAGAAGCAGAGAAGGCCGTGAGCAGGCACAGGCCAGAAGCAGGGAAGGCCATGAGCGGGCACGGGCCAGAAGCAGGAAGGCCGTGAGCGGGCACGAGCCTCCTTACCAGCAGGCGGCACAGGCGCGGGAGTATTGGGCTGCGTGTCCCCTGGAGTGGACGGCGTCGGAGTCTTAGGGGAGGGCGAGCCTGGCTGGGACATTTTTTTGTTCTCCTCTACTTCGGCGAGCTCAGGCATGCTCCAGCGCCCATTCACGTGTTCAAACTCTTGGACCTGCAGCAAGAGGAACACGAGTTGGAGACCGAACCGTCGCTGAAGGCTGCGTCCTCTGCCCCCGGGACCTGTGACCGGAAAGTGGCTCAGGGCGGCGGGGCCGCCAGAGGCTGGACCCAGGAGGGCGGGGCGCGAGGCCAGGGCTCACCTTTTTCCGAATCAAGGACATGACACCGATTCTCGTGAGGACGTGCTGACGAGACAGGCCTTCCCGGGGGACACCGTCAGCAAAGGTTTCGGCCCCATCGGCTCCCGGCTCACATAAATGCCGCATAAAGAGAGAGACGTACGCCCTGCAGACAAGGAGCAGAGACGTGACTCGCACGGCGGTCACTCCCAGCCGCTGGGAGGATACGTAGTAAGAAGTTCCTCCCGCCTCAGTGCTCAAGGGCACACGTGGTGCCAGGGATGAAGCCAGCTTGCTATAGGCGAGGCCAACGCCCTGCCCGCCATGCTGGTCCGGCTGGACTCTCTCCCCCTTCTGCTAGCTTGTCAATCACACCTGGCCAGGCCGGGGGCTGCTCCTGGCTCTTTGCTCAGGGACCCTTGTTGCACCCAGGGCTGACCGCACACAAGGCAGCCCCAGTGTTCGGTCTGTTCGCTTGTTTCTGGCCACACCATGCATTACTGGCGGCCAGTCCAGGCTTTCTGCTCAGGGGACGATGTGGGAGCTGGGGTCACAACCAACACTGGCCACATGTAAGGCAAATCCCTCACCCCCCGTCTATCTCCCCGGCCCTTTTTTGTTTTTGTTTCTGGGTCAAAAACAAAAGTGGTGCTGAAGGGTGAACTCCTGGCTGCACGCAGGGATCACTCCTGGTGGGGTCTGGGGGACCACACGGGGCACAAGGGACTGAACAAAGCAAGCGCACCACCTGGTATACTATCTCCCCAGCCCCACTTGTTTTGCTTTTTTGGGTCACACCCAGCCGTGCTCAGGGGTTACCCCCGACTCTGCACTCTGGAATTACCCCTGGCGGTGTCTGGGGGACCATATGAGGATTGAACCCTTGTCAGCCACGTACAAAGCAAATGCCCCATCCACTGCGCTATGGCTCTCGACTTAAGTTCTGATTTGAAGCCACACCCACTCAGTGCCAAGGGCTACTGTAAGGCACAGTGCTCGGGGGTCACTCCCAGCAGAGCTGGCCTTATTAAGCCCAAGGGTCCTGCGCAAGAGCACACACTCCAGCCTGAGCTGCTGCCTCCTTAGTCCCAGTATTAAATTCCCTCCCACACCCTTTAACTGGGCTGGAGCAACAGCACAGCAGGGAGGGCATCTGCCTTGCACACGGCCGACCCAGGTTCGATTCCTCCGCCCCTCTTGGAGAGCCCAGCGAGCTACCGAGAGTATCCCACCCGCACAGCAGAGCCTGGCAAGCTCCCCGTGGTGTATTCGATATGCCAAAAACAGGAACAACAAGTCTCACAATGGAGACGTTACTGGTGCCCACTAGAGCAAATCGATGAACATCAGGATGACAGTGCTACAGTGCAACCCTTTTATAAAAATGAGTAAATGAGGGGCTGGAGCAATAGTACAGCGGGTAGGGCGTTTGCCTTGCACGTGGCCGACCCAGGTTCGATTCCCAGCATCCCATAGGATCCCCTGACCACAGCCAGGGGTAATTCCTGAGTGCAGCGCCAGGAGTGACCCCTGAGCATCGCTGGGTGTGATCCAAAAAGCAAAAAAAAAAAAAAAAAGAGTAAATGAGTCAAGGCTGTGGTTCCCAGCAGCAGTCCAGTCCCCTGTCGCCCCGAGAGCGAGGTCTCAGGACCACATGCCGCCCCCGCCACGGTCCAGTCCAGGGGCCCAAGAACACCAGAGCTGCCAAGTGCCCCAACTCAGGTCAACAGAGGGAACAGCTGAGGCCCGCCCAAGTTCCCGCCGGCCACGCCCCCTCTCCACCGGCCACGCCCCCTCTCCGCTTACTTGAACTCCTTCTCCGACTTGCCTCGCAGGTCCCGCACCAGCCACTGGGTGGTAAAAGCATCCTGAGGTGGCATGCCGTATCGCATAATGGCATTAAGAAAGGCTTTCCGCTGACGGGCATTAAAACCGAGCACCTACGGGGAAGGAGGAAGGGCGGTGAGCAGGAGCGGCCCTCCACCCCCGGCCCCCTACCCACCCGCCACACCCCTGCAGACCCACGCCCGTGGAACTTACTTCAATATTCCCCCCAACGCGGGCCAACAGAGGAGGCAATGGCTTATCTTTATCGTTCCGCAGGCCCTTGCGACTGGGCCTGCGGGGAGCTGCGGGGAGAGAGAGCGAGCATGAGCGACACGGGGGCCTGTGGCGAGAAAAGCCCGAGGCACGCGGGAGCGAGTGGGCGAGCGCGCTCACCTTCAGATCTCTCATCGAAGTCCTCATCACCTTCCTCTGAAGCCACAGAATAATCGGACTGGTTGTCGGACTGGTCGTCCTGCCAATCTGGAGGGAGAGAGGGCAGATGAGCGGGGCCCACTGCTCTGGTAGAACGGCCCATGGGCGGGGGGCGGGGCCGGCCACACACACCTCGGTCCTCCTGGGAGCCATCATTGTAGTTGACCTGTTTACGGATTCTTTTTCCTTTGCCCAGATTTCGGGCCAGATCTTCTTGCTGCTGCTCATAATGGTGCCGCAGCAATTTCTCCCAGTAGTCAGGATCCACACTTTCTTCCTGTTTTATGATTTCCCGTTCTACCTCCTCTTCCTCCTGGGACAGAGGGAGGGCCAGGACTCAGGGGTGCTGAAGTCGGCACCACCAGCGCCCCCTGGTCCTCACGGATCCCAGTCTTGCTATCTCGCTCCTTCTCGTGTTTGAACTCTGAAAGGCTTGCTGGGGCGCGCGGCAGGGGGGCCTGCATGGACCTAAGAACTTAAAAGATGTTTAATTGACAGACGCCGGCTCCTGTTCACGACGGGGAGGTCAGCACGACGCTAAAGAGAACCGGGAGAGAATCTGGCATCGGAAGAGAAAGATGAAGCACGCATGCGTTCTCGGAACCCTTTTCGCTGGTGTGTGTACACGTGGACGGGGGGAGTAAAACTGGAGAACAGAGAGACCAGCGCCTGAGATAAGGCAGGGTGAGAATCTTCCGGAGGACTGTCAGAGTCTCCAATGACGTAAGGCAGAGCCCAGGAGGTCCTTCTGCCCTTCCCAAACTTCGTCAAGGTTCCTGTGTACATGTGCAGGCGGCATTTTCCTGCCCCGATGTTCCTGATAGTTGACACTTCGCGGATTTCAGGATCACTGATTCCATCTCCTTTATGATTTGTGAGTAAGAAACTTGTCCTTCACAATGGAACTAACTGTATCAATACTGGGGGTGGGTGAAATAGATGACAAGCAACAAAAGCCACTAACTCCCAGCCACAAAGGAAGTGCTGGGTAGGCGGCAGGGAACTGGTGTAAGGGCAGCACACACGTGTAGCATGCACAAGCCCTCGAGTATGTGACCCCTGGTACCACATGGTGCCTTGAGCACCCTGGGGACAGACCTGGGCCTCCAGCACGGTGGGGTGTGACCCTTATTTTAAAACAACAACTGGGCCCAGGAGATGGCTCAAAGGGCCGGAGTGTTTTGCATGTTCAGAGGCCAGGGTTCAATTCCTGGTTATCACAATGTCCCTGAGCAGTGCTGGGTATGGTGGTCCCCACTTCAAGAGAGGAAAGATGAAAAACCCATCTCTCATCCCCAACAAGTATTCATGAGGCCCGGACGAGAGCTCAGAGGCAAGGGACTGCCCTGGCACGGGAGGGCCTGGGCTCAGGAACAGTAACTGTGGTAATAACAGTGTCGGAGAGGAAAGGGAATACAGTGACTATCCTTAAAGATACTGTATCTGCGGGTTAGAAAGTTGCTAAGTGTTCTCAAGGGCATAAAGATGTTATAGCTGTGGTGACAGACAGATACTCTGTCATCACACACCACACCCCGAGGTAACATGATGCCAACTACCTCTCCATTTTTGTTTTGTCTTGCGGTCACACCTGGCAGTGCTCAGGACTTACTCCTGGCTCTGTGCCCAGGGGTCGCTCCTTTCAGTGTCCAAAAGGACGGACCTTGTGGGGTGCCGGGGACGGAACCGGGGCTGGCGGGTGCAAGGCGAGTGAGTGCCTTGCCGGCTCCTGTTATCCCACCAGCCCCCATGCAGCTCCATTTAAAAGTTCTGCTGCTTCCAAACGAGGACAGAGAGTGGAGTTCATTCAAGTGTTGGGGGATCTCCTCTTTCAAATGACTTGAGTGCTACCTTCAAGATTCATTTAGCGGAGAAGAGTGAGGCAGAGAAGGCTCTAGCTCAGAAACGGCTGTCGTGTTTGAAAGGAAAAGGAATGAGCGACTGGGGTGCGCAAACACGGGTGTCTCGGCACAGCCCCTGCTCCTGTCTTCTCTGTGCAAGCGTCACAGCGCTCGAGCTGTGTTTACCCACGGGAAGCCTGTGGCCAGCGGGCACCGAGCAGGCCCCTCGGTGCCATTTCCCAACAGCAGGTGGCATTTTGTCTCTGAATCGCTCTCAAGCTATGTGCGTTACATGTCGTACACACTCAATGGACGCCAGCAGAGTATACGCAGAACTTTGTTAGTTAGGGGCAGTTTTGGGGATCAAGCCCCGGGCCTCACACACGCAAGGCAAGTGATCGCTGCTGAGCGACATCACTTTTTACAGGCACTGGGAAACCAAAAGGTTTCTGTGACTCGGCTCCCCCACAACTCGCCCGCCCCAAATCCACTTAATTGCAATGGTCTAAAACCAAACGCGCAATGCCTTCAAAGCAAGCCTGTACGCAGTTACGCGTGTGCCAAGGTGCAATCTGTATGCACAGGAGAAAGGCTCTTTATAAGAAACTGGAAAAATCAGTGATCCCCACGGAGGGACTCCATGGCCATGAAGGCTGGAACCATGACCCTTTATATTACTTGAGTCTGAAGTCATGGAAATTAGAGGGCCGGGAGACAGCAAAGGGGTCAGGGCGCATATGCCCGCCCCAAGGGTGATCCTGGCCACACGGACGGCCCTGAAGGCCACTTCTGCCCAGTACTGCTGGGCTGGCCCTGGGGGGCCCAAGCAACCTCAAAGCCTTGGGTTTTATCACTGAGACACTGGCCAAGGTCTGCCAGGAGTGACCCCCCGAGACCCCCTGAAAGCAACTGAGGCCCCAAATTTAAAATCAAAACATTACTGTGAACAGCAGCTGTAGCCACTGACGTGAAGGCCATCTGCCTGCCAGAGTGGACTCCAGCAGTGCCTCACCCACGGGCCAGAGCCACACACCCTCCCCAGGCAGACGCCGCCTTGGACAGCATTCAGTTCCAGGAGCACCAGGTGACTGCGTCCTACTGGTCTACAGATCAAGGGCTGCCTTCTCGCCAACGACACGTAACCGAGATTAGTCGCGTCGCTTTCAAAGGCGAGGACAAGGCGTCTCTATCAGAAATACCACAAGACAGGCAATTCCCGCTGAGCTCAAAGGGTCAGGACAGGTCGGGATCCCCAGAGACCACCCATGCCAACTCAAAAGAACCCTGGGTGCAGTGGTTTACACGGATGCCGGCACTGCAATTCCTAATTATGCCACATCTGAGCATGGGCTACTGGTGGTCTGCGCTGGCGTCAACATGGTACAAAAAGGGACTGGAATCTCGGTCGGCTGGAACGCACAGGAACCCCAGGTTGGACCCCTGAAACGGCATGGCTCCCCCAAGCACAGCCACAAGTGACCCCCGGGCACCAAACCAGAAATAGCCCCTGGGCACAGACAGATGCGGTCCATAACTCCCCTGCCACCCCATCAAGCAAAAGTACTGGAAAAGGAAGCAATTTCTGTCACGTTATACACCACATAACTACCACACATGTATCACAGTTTGAGTTGTTTGTCTATGAAGGAAAAAAGGGAAGAGAAGAAAACAGCAAACAGTTAATTCTGATATTTTTCAAAAGCACGAGGCGACCGGATAGAGCACGGCGGGCACGTCGGGTAGGTTGCTTCTTTGCACAGACGCCCCTGGTGTGACCCCGTCCACATACAGTCCCGAGTACTGCCCACAGAGGTCAAGTACACGACCCATCGCCAGGTATGTCCCTCGCCCCTCCAGAAAAGTACAAAGAGAAAGGCTGCTTGCTGGGGCTGGAGCAATAGCACAGCGGGTAGGGCGTTTGCCTTGCACGCAGCCGACCCGGGTTCAAATCCCAGCATCCCATATGGTCCCCTGAGCACGGCCAGGGGTAATTCCTGAGTGCAGAGCCAGGAGGAACCCCTGTGCATCGCCAGGTGTGACCCAAAAAGAAAAAAAAAAGAAAAAGAAAGGCTGCTTGGATCTTATCAAAACCCTGTGTGCAGGGCCGGAGAGACAGCACACCAAGTTGGGTACTTGCTTTGTACACGATGGTTCTACCTCTGACACCCCAGGTGGTCCCCTGAGCACTGCCAAAGTAATTTCAGAGTGCTGAGCCAGGAGTAAGCCCTAAGTACAGCCGGATGTGGACCCCCAAAAAACAAACAAACTAAATCCTGCCTTTTGCCAGAGAGGCCTGAGATAGATTCAAGAGCTCATCTGCAGGTGAATGAAATACGTTCGAGGCACGCTCCAGGGCTGAGGAAGACTTGCCTTGCTCAGCGGGCAAGGGCTTGGCATGTCCTGAGGCCCCAAACGCAGACGGCCCGAGTGTCACCAGCTGTGACCCTACAGCTCCTATCACCCAAGCACTGAACCGCCCAGTCTGGTTTCACAAGTATCGCTGAAGTGGCTCCAGGCCGCCTGAGCACTGCTCGGGAGAGTACCCCCATGAAGAGAAAAGTAGTTAAGGTCCGGAGAGGTAACACAGCAGGTTAAGGCCAACCTCAGTCCGGTCCCCAGCAATGCACATGGTCCCCTGAGCACCCGCAGGAGTGATGCCTGAACACAAAGCCTGCAGTAAATGCAGCCCCCCCCTCCACCGTGAAAAGAAAAAGAGGTACACTCCCTTCTGGGGTCAGGGTCACTTGGCACTCCGGCTCAGGGTGTTTGCAGGGAGTTTGTTTTGGGGGGCCACAGTCAGAGCTTACTCCAGGCTCCGTGCTCAGAGATGCTTCTGGCAGGCTCAGGGTTGTGGGGACAGAAATTTAGCGACAGTCAGCCACATGCAAGGCAAGGGTCACAGCCTCAGCCCAGCCTTCCTGCGGGCAGTGAAGTTCTATTAGGGTCCCACTCTCGGCTCGCGGCCTCCGAGTTACTCCCCCCCTCCTGCTCATGCTACAGGTCGAAGTTATGCGCACGGGAAACCGCAGCACTTCAACTTTTTTCAAAGGTTAAAAAAAAAAAGATTCTTCTCCCTCAACGAAACCGTGTTAGGTCCCAGGGGAGGGAGGAACCCTCCCCTGTCCCCAGAAAGTCCACATCTTTTATTTAAGGATTCTCGGGCCACACCCATGATGAGCTGGGGTGACTCCTGGCTCTGACTCAGGCGCGAGCTCGGGGGACCATATGGATCGAACCCCGGTCAGCTGTGTGCCAGCAAGAGCCCTGCCCACTGTTTCCGAAGCACCCACACTCGACATCTTCTGGCAGAAAGCCGCCAGCTTCACAGCTCATCTCCCGAGAGCAGGGTGCCGCTGCAGTCGCCCCGCCCGGCTGGGGACGGGGGACACCGATTCCCCGCAGCAGCCCGTGGCCACACCCTCTGGGGGTCGGGACACCAGGTCCCCAACTGAACCTCCTCAGGCCACCAAGCTACCCCACTACCCTGGCTCCACGGTTTCCGGGGTGCGTGGCTGCACACAGCCACAGGACACCTCCAAATTTCGTCACACTGACAGCCCAGGAAGATCACAAGTCTGACAGGAAACCCTCGGAGAAGCCCACCACGCTCAGCGAGGGGAACTAGAGCTCGACAGCGCCCGCCAGCCCAGTAAGCCCCCAACGCCCCGAGCAGCGCCACTGTGAGGAAATAACGATTAGCACACAGACTTTTATTGATCTTTTGGTTTTTTTTTTTTGATAATTCCATTTGCCTTTGTGTTGACACGAGCAATATGAAGTGGATTTGGCGGGATGGGAACTGGGGACGGGGGTGGAGGAGAGGTCGCGCTGGTGCAGGGGTAGGTGCCGGAACACTGAATGCCTGAAACAACTGTTTTAGGAACATCTTGGTAAGTCACAGTGTCATCATGAAAAGTCTTTAAAAGAGGGGGAGGGGCGGCGGAACTGGGTACATGGATTAGGGTGCTTGCCTTGATCTGATCAACCCAGATTTTAGTCCCCAGCACCGTATCGGGTCCCCAGAGCACCAGAGCCCGCCAGGCGTGATCCCTGAATACGAGCCAGGTGTAAGCCCTGGGCATCGCTGGGTGTGGCACAAATAAAGCCACACGTGGACCTGGGCTATAGCCTGGCGGGGGAGCATTCGCCTGGCAGCTCTGGGCTCAACCCTGAGCCCCCAAATGTAAATGAGTAAATACACAGCACGGGGCTGCAGGTGCACGGGTGGGAGCACAGGCCCTGCCCGAGGGAGGCCCACCTGCCAGTCCTGACCGTGGCCCCAGAGCTGACCTGGCCAGAGGTCCCAGCCCTGCCTACTCGGGCCCCACACCTGTGCCAAGGCAGCAAAGGGTGTCTGGGGCCCACGGGGGTGGTGCTTTCGTGTCGGACACGCAACGCAAGCTAATTTTTGTTTCATTTCAAGGCCACACCTGGTGGTCTTGGTTTCGGGTTACACCTGGTGGGTGCTTAGGGACTTCGGGGGGACCCTGTGGTGGAGGAAGGAGTCGGGGGTCTCCTGCTTATAAAGAACATGTTCGGCCTGCTGAGCTATGTTCCCAGTCCCACTTTTGCTATTTTAGGGCCACACCTGACAGTACTCAGGGGAGCCTCCTGGCAGTACCTGGGGGGCCGCACGTGCCAGGAATCAAACCAGGGATGACTGCATGCAAGGCAGACCCCTCACCCCCGTGTGCTCCATCTCTAGGCACCCTACAAGCTTATTTTTGTTCGTTTTCATTTTGGGCCACATCCAGCTGTGCTCAGGGCTTCCTTCTGGCGGTGCCTGGGGGACCCTTAGGGGTGCTGGGGATCACACCTGGGCCAGCTGCATGCAAGACAAGCACCTTACCCACTGCACCGTCGACCTGGCCCTACACAAACTGATCGTACACTTGGAGAACATACAGAGTAGATTCATTTTGGGTTGTTTGTCTTTGTGTTTATTTGGTTTCGTGAGCCACACCCAGTGGCGCTCAAGGCTGACTCACTCTGTGCTCAGGGGACCCAATGTGGGGCCGGGATCAAACCTGGGTCAGCGGCATGCCAGGCAAGTGCCTTGCCGGCTGTATTGTACCTGGTCCCGGTATAATCTAGTACCGCATCAGTAAGAATGAAGTCAAACGAGTAGAGCAACAGGGAAGCAACGGGCAGGGCGGGGTGGAGGCCCAGGGCTGACCCCGTGGGACCCTCCGAACCCCGAAGTACTTGAACGCCACGTGCCACCAAAAGCTTTTCATCCATTTCTGTTTCTGTTTGGTTTGAGGGCCGAGCCCGGCAGCGCACAGGGCTTACTCCTGGCCCTACACAAATTGCGCTCAGAGGTCACTCCCGACGGTGCTTGGGGGACCAGTGGGGGCTAGAGATCAAGCCCTAGACGGCTACGTGCAAGACAAGCACCAGACCCACCGTACTGTCTCTCCAGCCCCTGAAAACCTTTCTAAGGAGAGCTGATAGAACTCAAGGCTAAAATCTGGCGTATTACATCACTGAACTGAAGCTGCTCCTTCCTGTGGCCGGACAACAGCACAGTGGGCAGGGCGCATGTACTGCAGACAGCTGACCCGCTCTGCTCGCCAGCATCCCATTTGGTTCCCTGAGCTGAACACTGCCGAGAGTGAGTCCAGGGTGAAGAGCCAGGAGTCACTCCTGAGCACTGCTGGGTGTGGTCTCCTCACCCCGGAATTCTATTTCCGTACAACAGCCGCAACAAAGAATGTACTGGGTCAGACGTTACAGCATTTATCTTAGAAGGAAATCGTCGGCATACTTACTAATCGGTCTAGAGTCGATCTCCTCCTGTCTCAAATACCATCTTGATTTCAATTCCAATTTTCAGATCAACCGCCAAGCACAAACGCATTGGATTCATACTCACCCCCATCTCTTCCTCCCGTACCACATACTGGGCCACTTTAAATGAGCTCAAATATTCATTCATGCCCTGCAACTCTGTGTCTTCCGTCTCATCCTGGTTCCGATCCAGCAGCCGCTCAATGGCCTTATCGTCATAGTGGATAACACTGCTGTCCTCGCCCTCTTTGTTGTCTCCTCCTAGAAAGGCATCAGGAAGGGTCCAGCTTCAGCAGAAGAGTGACAGGAGCAAGACCCACCAGACCACGGCCCAGGGCCCGAGCTCTCGAAGCAACCCGAGAGGCAATTCTTCTACGAGGCTCCTCCCAAAGCCGCTCCGACCCCGCTCACCTCCATCCGTGGCCTCGTCCTTAAACAGTTCCTCCGTGCCGAACTTGAGGATATCGTCCAGCTCCTGCTTGGACATGGAGCCCGTCTTGGAGCCCAGCCCGGGGCGGACCACGAGATGCGTCAGCATCATCTTCTTCTTGGCCACCTGCGTGATGCGCTCCTCCACTGACGCCCGGGTCACAAACCGATAGATCATCACTTTCTTGTTCTGCCCGATGCGGTGAGCGCGGCTGAAGGCCTGGAGTGGGGCGCACACAAGGCCGGAAGCTGAAGTCCCCCCGATTTCCGGCCCTGAGAGCCGCCACGTAAGCTGAAGCCAGCACCAGGTAGGCACCAGCCGGACTCTGGCTCTGACACAACTTAACTTGGTTCCCCGGCCCAGACATCCACCTCTACGACATCACCCCAAAGAGAACCATGCCTAACTCCAACTCGTACAACAAGCCTTGGGGCTGGAGCGAGAGCACAGCGGGGAGGGCATTTGGCTTGCACGTGGCTAACCCAGATTCAATTCCCAGCATCCTACATGGTTCCCCAAGCACCGCCAGGAGTAATTCCTGAGTGCAGAGTTGGGAGTAACCCCTGAGCATCACTGGGTGTGACCCAAAAATTAAAAAGTACAAGAAGTTTTAAAAGATCTAGTGACTGCCACCCCCGACCCCTTACACAAACACCCAATCTCTCTCACACACACACACAAACTCACCCGGGCCAGGGACACACTGCACTTGTGGTGGATCACTATACTCCCGGCTGTCACCCTCTGCTCACCTGGATGTCGTTATGGGGGTTCCAGTCAGAGTCGTAGATGATAACGGTGTCAGCAGTGGCCAGGTTGATTCCGAGCCCCCCAGCTCGTGTGGAAAGCAAGAAGCAGAACTGCTGAGCCCCCGGTGCTGAGAAAGGAACCAAACACTCCGTTAGACGCGGCCCTGGCACTTGCGCTCGTCCACTCGGAGCAATGGCAGAGAAGGGACACCTCGCCGGGCCAAGGCCACGGTCTCGCCCGAGGTCCGCAAGGTCCGTCGCTGGCAAGGGAATCCCGCGCCAAGGTTTGAGGAGGAACAGGACGTTACTGGGCTCAAGCATCTCCCCAGAGAGAGAGAATCAGTCACTTCACAGGGGAATGTGGCTGGCAGCACCTGAGCCAAGAGACCAGACGTCACCAGCAGCAGGACACCCAGCACAGGCTCCCTCAGGGGCCCAGGGCCCTAGCAGGGGTCTCAGCCCACACGCGTAACCGCCACCTCACTGGGCCCAAAGGATCAAGGTCGGGGGAACCCAGGAGCTGTGGGCCAGCGAGGCCACTGCATGGGAAGGCGTGGCCTCCAGGGGAGGCGTGCGGCCTGGTGGGGCCAGGGGAACAGCGACCATCACAGAGGGAAGGGATTGCTGGACGCGCTGTGGAGACCGCACCCTGCAAGGGGGAAAGGCCATTAGGGAGAACAGAGGCGACGTGCCCTCGGGTGTGCAGTTCAGCTCTCAGTCGTGACCCTTCTTAACTGTCTCAGCTTTTTTTTTTTTTGTTTGTTTGTTTGGTTTTTTTTGGCTTTTTGGGTCACACCTGGCAATGCACAGGGGTTACTCCTGGCTCTGCACTCAGGAATTACCCCTGGCCATACTCAGGGGACCATATGGGATGCTGGGATTTGAACCCGGGTCGGCCGCGTGCAAGGCAAACGCCCTACCCGCTGTGCTATCGCTCCAGCCCCAGTGTCTCAGCTTTCTTCATCTGAGCGGCCGGGGCCACCTCCAGGTGGTACTCAGGGCTAACGCCTGGCTCTGCGCTCAGGAAACATATGGGGTACTGAGACTGAGCCCCTCGGTGACGTGAAAGGCAAGCACCCCACCAGATAAATCATCAACCCAGCCCCCACAATTTTTTTTAATGGCTATTTAAGTAGTTCAGAGTTCCATCGTTTCATTTGTGTGAAATGCCACTTCGGAGCACTATTTTTGGCTCACTTAAATCACTGCTATTAAGGAGAAAGGAGGTGGGGCCAGATAGTCCAGCAGGGAGGCGCCTGCCTTGCTGCGGCCGACCTGGGTCCAGCCCTCAGCACCCTGTATGGTCCCTGTATGAGCCCACCAAGATGACCCCTGAGTGAACAGCCAGGAGTCAGCCCTGAGCATCGCCTGGTGTGACCCAAAGAGAAAAACCAAGGTCGGCGGGAAGGGGAGAGTAGAAGAAACTAAGTGAATGAAGGGTAGGCGTAAAGTCCAGAATATTTTACAACTTTTGTTTAAGTCCAGAAACAGTTAAAAGTAGAAAAGTAAAAGAGCAGGGGTCAGTAAGACAGCACAGGGGTAGGGCATTTGCTGGGTTCGATTCCCGGAATCCCAAAGGGTCTCAGAGCACGGCTTGGAGTAACTCCCGAGTGCAGAGCCAGAAGCAACCCCTGAGCACTGCCAGGTATGACCCTATGACCCAAAACCCAAAATAAATAAATAAATAAATAAACAAAAATAAGAATAGCTACTGAAACATCGGTTTTTAGGTGGGAGGGTCACGTGGGGGTCAGGTCACATGGGGTCCACAAGTCACACAGGGTGCCCAGGCGTGGGTCACATGGGGTGCTCAGGTCACATGGGGCGCCCGGCAGTGGGTCACATGGGGTGCTGAGGGGGAGGGTCACATGGAGTATCAGGAGTGCTCGGGCCCCAGGGGGAGCTCAGGGCTTGTTCCCAGCTCTCTCTCGGTGTCACTCCCGACAGTGCTCGGGAGCCATGTAGTGCCGGGTGAGGCCCAGGGTCACGGCCCTGCAGGCGGAGCGCACTCTCTGGCTCGCCAAGCCGTGTCCCCAGACCCCGGGAGTTGCTATGTGAGCTCGAGTAAGCTCTCATTTCTCTCTGGTCCTCTGAGTCTGATGAGGACCAACTATAATGCTCGTGCCTGGCAATGCACGAGGCCTGGGTTCCATCTCCTGATAGCAAAAAAAATCTGTTGTTTAAGTGGGAGCGGAGGACAGGAAAGGAGTACAAGGGTTAGGCCCGCCTGGCACATGCCAACCCGGTTTGATCCCAGGTCCCACATAGGTCCCCTGAGCACCCGGGAAATGACCCCTGAACAGAGCCAGGAGGAAGCCTCGAGCCCCGCCGGGAATCCCATCCCATAAAGCGGACAGAGACAGCACAAGGACTAACAGGCGCACTTGGCTCTGGTCCAGCCCCTGCCACCACAAGGTCTCTCAAACGCTGCCTGGGACTGACTCCCGAGAGCATAAAGCTAGGAGTGGCCCTGGCACCAGCAGCTGTGACCCCAAAGCAAAAAAGTGTCATCTAGTCACAAGGTCAAAGAGACGACACAAGAAATAAGTGAAGAGGGGCTGGAGCGATAGCACAGCGGGTAGGGCATTTGCCTTGCATGCGGCCGACCCAGGTTCGATTCCCAGCATCCCATAGGGTCCCCTGAGTACAGCCAGGAGTAATTCCTAAGTGCATGAGCCAGGAGTAACCCCTGTGCAACAAAGGGTGTGACCCAAAAGAAAAGTTAAAAGAAAAAAAAATTTAAAAAAAGAAAGAAAGAAGTGAAGAGGGCCAGAGTGGTAGTACAGCAGAGGGAGGCGTCTGCCTTGCATGCAGCTGACCCAGGTTCAATCCCCAGCATCCCATATCACCAGGAATTGGCAGCACCAGGAGTAATTCCTGAGTTCACAGGCAGGAGTAACCCATGAGCATCGCTGGGTGTGACCCAGAAAGGAAAAAACAAAACAAAACAAAAAAAGCAGAAAAGCCCAAACAAAACAGAAAAAAAAAACAAAAACAAACAAAAGGCAAATGAGGTACCTGCCTCACTTGCAGCCAACCCTGGTTCCATCCCTGGCACCGCATAAGGTTCTCTAAGAACAGTCACGAGTACTGCCAAGCGGGGCCCCAACTCCCTCCCCCAGACAGTGAGGGGGCGGCAGTGAGGTAGTGTGTGGGCGGCTGCCTTCCACACAGCCAACCCCAGTCTGATCCCTGACATCGAGTACATCCTCTGGGCCCTGCCAAGAGTGATCCCGGGCACTGAGCCAGGACTAGCCTGAGCACAGCTTGAGTGGTTCAGAACCCCCAAACGGGCCAGGACAGAACACAGCAGCAGGAGATGCATGCGGCCAACCTGGTTCAATTCCCCGCACCCCATAGAGTCCCCCAAACTCCACAGAGGGTGATCCCTGACCACAGAGCCAGGAGTAATCCCAGAACACTGCCGGTGTGGCCCACGCCCAGTTTAAAAAAAAAAAAAACAACAAAACATTGCTAGGTGTGCCCCCCCCCCTCAAATTTAAAAACAAAACAGAGGGGCTGGAACAATAGCACAGTGGGTAGGGCGTTTGCCTTGCATGCGGCTGACCCGGGTTGATTCCCAGCATCCCATAGGGTCCCCCGAGCACCACCAGGGATAATTCCTGAGTGCAGAGCCAGGAGTAACCCCTGAGCATCGCCTGGTGTGACCCAAAAACCAAAAAAAAAAAAAAAAAAGAACAAGAACCCTAGGAAGAGCCCCCCAGCCTCCCAGCAGGGCTGGGGCTACGGCTCAACGGTGCAGCAAATGCCTCCCACGGGTGAGGCTAGGCTCCAGTCCTGGCACCCCCAAAGTGGGCTCACTGGCACCCCCAGGCACTGCAGCCTGTGCGCCAACCCCAGCCTGGCATCGGTAACCAGAACAGAGACAGGAGTCTCCGAAGGCCTCCTCGGGCCAGAGACAGCAGCAGGAGGGAGGCCGGCCTCGCACGCAGCCAGCCCCGTCCACCTCGGACCCGGCCACGTGGCTGCAGCGCCCGCTCGGGTGTGGCCCGAGAAAGCCCGGCTCTCCCGCGGCAGCCGGCGGAGCGGCAGGGGGGCCCAGGCCCGCTCACCGTTGAAGCGGTCGATGGCCTCCTGCCGCATGTTGCCCGTGATGCCGCCGTCGATGCGCTCGTACTTGTACCCCTCGTGCTCCAGGAAGTCCTCCAGCAGGTCCAGCATCTTGGTCATCTGCGGACGGGAGCAGCGTGGTGAGGCGGCGCCGGCGCGGGAGGCGGGGGGGGGCGGGCTGGCAGGGGGCACGGGCGGTACCTGGGAGAAGATGAGCACGCGGTGCCCGCCCTCCTTCAGGTTCTTCAGCATCTTCTGCAGCAGCAGCAGCTTGCCCGACGCCCGGATGAGGGCGCTGCCATCGTACATGCCGTTGGGCATCTTCGGGGCTTCCTGGGGAGAGCGAGCGGGTGAGCCCCGAGGGCAAGGGCCCGCCCACCCCCGGCCGCCCCCAGAGGGTCGCCGCACGCACCATGGCAGCCACGGGGAAGAGGTAGGGGTGGTTGCAGCACTTCTTCAGGTCCATCACCACGTTCAGCAGGGAGACCTGGTTGCCGCCGCCACGGGCGTTGAGCGCCTCGAAATTCCGAGTGAGGATGTACTTGTAGTACTTCCTGCCCGGGGGAGAGGGCGGGGGAGGGGTCAGAGCCCGAGGCCCCCTTCCTCCCGCGTCATAGCCGGGGACCAAGGACGCCTCCCCCGCACACGGCCACCACCCTGTCGCACGCGGGAAGGGAAGGGGCGGGCGCAGCAAACAGCCGGCGGGTGTCACGACCGGGCCCGGCGCCCCGACTCACTTCTGCATGGGGCTCAGCTCCACGCGCACGATCAGCTCGGTCTTGGAGGGCATGTTCTTGAACACATCGGCCTTGAGCCGCCGCAGCATGTGGGGGCCCAGCATGTCATGCAGCTTCTTGATCTGGTCCTCCTTGGCGATGTCAGCGAACTCCTCCAAGAAGCCCTCCAGGTTGCTTGGGAGAGACAAGGGAGCACCAGTTGGCGGGGGGCGGGGGGGGGGGTCCGAGGTCCCAGAGGGCAGGAAAGCCGACGCAGCGCGTGGAGGCACAGAGACTTACTGGAACCTCTCGGGGGTGAGGAAGTTGAGCAGGTGAAACAACTCTTCCAGATTGTTCTGCAAAGGCGTGCCCGTCAGCAAGAGCTTGTGCTGCAGCGAGTAGCCGTTGAGGACTCGGAAGAACTGCGAGGCGGAGCGCGACAAAGGGAGTCAGGCAGGAAAGGCTCTGGGACACGCGCGCCCGCTCCACGGTCACAGGGCTCAGGCCCCCAACGCCAGCGCAGCGGAGCAGCGGGCAGAGATCCCTCGCCCCCGGCCCTCCCCCTTCCCTGGACGGGCGGGTGCGGCAGGAAGCCACCAGCCTCAAAACGCCCCGTCCGTCCCTCCGAAGCCCCCACCTTGGACTGATTGTTCTTGAGTCGATGCGCTTCGTCCACGATGAGGCAGGCCCAGTCGATGGAGCCCAGGATGGCCATGTCGATGGTGATCAGCTCATAGGACGTCAGCAGCACGTGGAACTTCACGGACGCCTCTTTCTACACGACAGGCCGCACCGGGTCACACATGGGCCCCTCCCCCGCCCAGAGCCCCAGGGCGGCCCGCGGCCCCTCTCGATACCTTCATGCGGGAGGCCTTCTTGCCCCCGCGGATGGCGTTGTCCTCAAAGGAGAACTCGTTCTCGCGGATGATGGCCCGGCTGTCCTTGTCCCCCACATAGGTCACCACGTACATGTCCGGAGCCCACATCTCAAACTCCCGCTCCCAGTTGATGATGGTGGAAAGCGGGGCGCTCACCAGGAAGGGGCCCTTGGAGTGGCCCTGGGGGCGGGAGAGAGCCAGCGGTGAGGGCCGCGGGCCACCTCCCTCCGCCTCCACTGGCCTCCCCCACCAGCGCCAGCCCGACTCTGCCAGTCCGGGCGCGCAGGGAAGCCTCGGCCCCCGCCGCGACTCGCCTTCCGCCCTCCCGAGCGGGCAGAACGGGGCGTGTGACCTCCCGCCCGGCTCGCCTACCTCCTTGTAGAGCGAGTAGAGGAAGACGGCCGTCTGCACCGTCTTGCCCAGGCCCATCTCGTCGGCCAGGATGGTGTCGGTGCCCTGCGCCCAGGAGAAGCGCAGCCAGTTCAGGCCCTCCATCTGGTAGGGGTGCAAGGTCCCGCCCGTGGCATCCAGGTACTCAGGCTGTCGCTCGTACTTCACCGTGGGCTGCAGGAGGAAACAGAGTCAGTCTCCGGCAAGGACTCATGCCTCTCAGGGGAGCAGCGGCCGCCTCCTCACCCATTCTCAGGGCTCCTGAGAGAGGAGACACGGACAAACACAAGAAATAGTGGAGGGGGAATACCAAGGGGGCCGGAGAGATGGCTCAATGGTCGGAGCACCTGGCTTGCCTGCAGGAAGCCCCGGTTCAATCCCTGGCTCTACGTAGTCCCCTGAATACCGCCGAGCAGCCCCCAAACAAAACCCTCGGTGCAAGGCTGGACAGGACGGCGGGCAGGGCATTTGTCTTGCTCTTGGTCAACCTGGGTTTGACCCCCGGCATCCCCTATGGTCCCGAGCCCCGCCAGGAGAGATTCCTGAGCACAGAGCCAGGAGTAAGCCCTGAGCATTGCCGGGTATAGCCAAAAAGCAAAACCAAAACCAAACCCTGAGTACCAAAACCCTCCAGAAGGCAGGCCTGGGTGCTGCAGATCTCCAGAAGACACCATAACCGTCCCACCAGGTGACCTTATGTCCCCTCTAGATCAGTCTTTTTCTCCTGGTTTGGTTTCTGAGCCACTGATGCTCAGGGCTTGCTCCTAGCTCTGCCAATCTCTCCAGGTAGACTCAGGGGACTACTCGGGGCGCTGAGGACTCAAACTACCAGGGGAACTACCCACTATTTCCCTGTCCCCCTAGATTCATCTTTTTCTTAAACTTTTTAGCACAGCGGTTGGGCGTTCGCCTTTCACGCGGCCGACCTGAGTTCGATTCCTCCGCCCCTCTCGGAGAGCCCGGCAAGCTACCCAGAGTATGTAGCCCGCACAGCAGAGCCTGGCAAGCCCCCCGTGGCGTATTGGATATGCCAAAAAACAGTAACGATAAGTCTCTTGAGAGACGTTACTGGTGCCCGCTCGAACAAATCGATGAGCAATGGGATGACAGTGACAGTGAAAACGATTAAGTCAGAGAGATAGTAAAGGGGGTGAGGTTAAGGCGCTAGCCTTGCATACCGCCAACCCGTGCTCAAGTCATCAGAGCTCCAAAGTATAGAAACAAACATTTAACATACCAATTTCAAGTACACAAGAAAACTCCTTTTATGTACGTTACAAAATGTCCCTCAGACATCATGTGTGCAGGGGGCTGGAGCCACCGTGCAGCAGGGAGGGCATTCTGCCTGGCACGCAGACACCCAGGTCAGGTCCCTGGCACCCCATCTGGTCCCACAAGCCCCACAAGAGGTGATCTCTCAGCGCAGAACCAGGAGTAAGTACTGAGCACAGCCAGGCGTGGCCCCTCCACACCCCCCACCCCACCCCAAAAGAGAGTGAGCCCGAACCTGCATTCATCTTGTAACTTTAACATTTCATCCTCACAAATAAAGCCCAGAGAAGCGCAGTCATGACTCAAGGGTCAGAAGACCGAGGTTCAGGGCTGGGACTGTTGGCCTGGAGCAGCCAATCAAGAGCTCAACCCCCAGAACCCCACAGGGTCCCCTGGGCAGGTCCAGGAGTGACCCCTGAGCACAGAGCCAGGAGTAAGGCCTGAGCACCACTGGGTGTGGCCCAAAAAACAGAGGGTGAGGGAAGACCCAGGCTCTAGTCTTTTTGTCAAGGGCTGCCTGTGTGACCCTCCAACTCCACCCCACTGATGCTAAAAAAACCTGTGCCCACAACACTTCCATTTTTTGGATGACAAGGCTAAACTCAGGGCTGGAGCGATAGCACAGTGAGTAGAGCATTTGCCTTGCATATGGCCGACCCGGGTTCAATTCCCAGCATCCTATATGGTCCCCCGAGCACCACCAGGAGTAACCCGAGTGCATGAGCAAGGAGTAACCCTTGTGCAACGCCGGGTGTGACCCAAAAAGAAAAATAAAAAAACAAAAGGCTAGGGGCTGGAGTGGTAGCACAGCGGGTAGGGCGTTTGCCTTGCACGTGGCCGACCCGGGTTCGATTCCCAGCATCCCATATGGTCCCCTGAGCAGTGCCAGGAGTAATTCCTGAGTGCATGAGTCAGGAGTAACCCCTGTGCATCACCAGGTGTGACCCAAAAAGGAAAAAAAAAAGAAAGAAAGAAAGAAAGAAAGAAAGAAAGAAAGAAAGAAAGAAAGAAAGAAAGAAAGAAAGAAAGAAAGAAAGAAAGAGAAAGAAAGAAAGAAGAAAAGGCTAAACTCCTAGTGGATGCCGTGTACCAGGTAAGGAACAGGGGAGCCCTCGCCCTCAGGGACTCACACCCCGCCAGGCCAGGGCCCCACTCACATCGACTGTGGGCGTCTCGGGCGGCCTCTCCAACTTCCTCAGCTTCACCTTCTTCAGCTTCTTGCCGGGACGTCCTTCCTCGCCCCTCATCAGCTCCCTAAGGAAAACAGACATGGCGCAGCTGCCCCGGGCCCTTCTCCCCAAGAAGCCACTGCAGAGCCTGGCAGAGCTCAAAAGGGCCGTGAGGGCCCCAGTCTGCTCCCGGACACCGCAGTGTCACCCGAACACTCCAGGGAGCACTGCCTGGTGTGGCCCAAAATAACCCAACGGAGCCCAGCTGCGCTGCAGCCCCCACCTGTGATTCCAGTAGCTCTGCTTGAACAGGTCGTAGTCCTGGATCTCCACGTCCTCGCTCTCCCAGGACGCCTGATCGTACGGCAGGTCCCGCCACTTGATCAAGTAGTGGACGTGGCCTTTCTTGTCCACACTGCAAGGCCAGGCAGGGCCAAACAACGGTCAGAGCCGGAAGGCCGCCCTGCTACCTCCCCCAGGTCAGCCCCCCCCCAAACCACCAATGCCGGGGCTCAGAGCCCAGGAGTGCCAGGGCGCTGGCGCTGCGCCTGGCCCCGGGGCAGGAGCTCTGGACGCGGCCCGGCCCGCAGTACCTGTGGTTGAGAATCCGGTGGATCATCATCCACTCGGGTTTTATCCCATAGCGGTAGAAGCGTTCCTCCATCTCTGCAAACTTAGGGTCCTTGTTCTTGCGCTTCCGACTCTTCTCCTCGTCACCCCCAAAGTCCCCAGAAGGCGGCTCGTCCATGTCGTTCTTCCGCTGGTAGTTCCGGAACATCACCTGGCAGTGCAGCTCCAACTGCGGGCGGGAGGGCGAGTCAGGTCCTCCGGCCTCAGCGAGTCACGGCGGCAGCTCGAGGCTCTGTCCGCTCCCCCCGCACTCCGCCTTCCCTGGGACGCCCCGTTCACCTGCAGCTCAGACACCCAGGAGCAGTGCCAGTAGGACATGCCCTGCCACTTCACGAAGAACTGTCGCTCCGGCCGCCCCTCCAAAGGCTTGGGGGAAGGGGTGTTGGGGTCGGCGTCCGGAGGCCGAGGCACTGGGGTGGGAGACGGTGGCTGACCCCACTTCCAGATGAGGATCTTCTGGACTTTGCCCTTCAGAGCCGGACACTGGGCGGAGGAGAGACGACACGATACATCATCGCCTGGCAAAGCTGACCTGGCCCACGGCCCCGACCTGCCCGGGCCGGGAGGTGCTCCCTGCAGACCCTTTGGAAGGCAGCTCACAGGCCGGCCCCGCCTCCCCCGGCCCCCCCACGTGCCCGAGACCCCGCCTCAGTCTGCAAAAGCCCCAAGCACGGGCACAGAGGAGCCCAGAACTCGCTCGAGCAAGGCTCAGATCACAGGAGCAGGGTCCCCGTCAGCCACCCCACCTCCAGACCCCCCCACACACGCACACCCCGCCCGCCCCCGCGCCCCGGGAGAGCGGGTCCCGCGGCGCTCACCGTGCAGCGCGGGCAGAGCCACTCGCCGTTGGGGATCTCCGGAAGCGGGGGGTTGAGGCAGTGGATGTGGTAGGACGAGGGGCAGGTGTCACAGCACAACAGCTCGCCGCCGTCCTTGCACACGCGGCAGAACTCCATGTGGTGGTCGTCCTCCTCCTCGGGGTCGCCGCCCGCCTCCTCCAGGATCTCCTCGCCCTCCGAGTTGTCGTCCTTGGCCTCCCACTGGATGCCCTCCTTCTCCTGCGCAGGGACAGCGGGTTAGGCCGCCCCGCCCCGCCCCGCCCCGTCCCACAGGGTGCCCGCCCCGCTCCCCCTGGGGTTGCCCATTCGACTCCCACCCCGGCCGGCACTGTGGCCGGGTACTCACGCAGTGCGGACAGCTCCACTTGCCCTCGGGGGCCTTCTCCATGTCAGGGTCCAGGCAGACCATGTGGTAGGCGCGCGGACAGGTGTCGCACAGGATGATCTCCCCGCCTTGCTGGCACACCTCGCAATAGTCCTGGTGGTCTGTCTCATAACCATCCACAGCCGTCACCTCCTCCTCGCCTGGGCAAGGAAGAGGGAGAGCCCAGTTATTCGAACAAGACCACCGCCCCCCACCCCTTAAAGTGACTCCCCCCCATCTCCGTGGGGAGATGCCCCCAACCCGTCCCGCCCGGTCCCCTCCCCAACCCCCGCGGAGGCGCGGTGGAGAAACACACCTTTCTTCTTCTTCTTCGTGGTGCGGAGCTTCTTGCGGCTGCGGCTGCTGCGGCTGGTGGAGCCGTCGGAGACCGAGTAGCTGTTGATGCTGGCGTCGTCGAAGTCCGACTCCACGTCCAGGTCGTCGTCCTCGCTCTGGAGGGAAGGGGGAAGGCGGAGGGTCACGCCAGGGTGGGGGGGACAGCAAGGAGGAGCCCCCCTGGACTCGGGCTACCAGTCCCCAGGGCGCCCCGCCACCCCGGGGCCCCGCCGTCTCATCTCCCTGACCCCGAGGTCACCGCTCCTCCCCGGAGGCGGCAACCCCAGGCCCCCCGCCCCACCCAAGGGCCTGGCATGCGCTCACCGAGGATCTCTTGCGCTTGGAGCCAAAGCCGCCCAGTTTGATCTTCAGCGGCGCCACCTTCTTGGGCTTCGGCTTCTTCGCGTCTGGGACACGGGGGCTGCCCTTGGGCTTCCTCCGGGCATTGGGGCCTAGAACCAGGAGAGCAGGTGAGCCCCGGGAACAGGGGAGGACGCCCCACGGGGCTAGAGCCATGGCCCCAGGGATGCCTCCCGCCAGCCCCGCCCCCCGGAGGGCAGGCACCCCAGCCCCACCCTGCACTGCCCCCCTCGTCACCTTTGCCCTCCTTGGTCTTGGCCTTGCGGATAGGCACCTCCACGGGGGGCGGAGGGGGCGCGACTTCCGTGGCCGTCACCATGCTCTCCACCACGGCCACCGCCGCCGCCGCCGCGGCCGCCACAGACGCCCCAGAACTGCCCTTGAAGGGGTTGTTGGTGCTGAACTCCCGCCACTTCGCGCCCAGAACCATCATCATCTTGGAGACGGCGATCTTGGGGTTTTTGGCAGCAATGAGGGGCCTGGGGGAGGAGCGGACAGGAACAGGGAAGAGGCATAAGTAAGTGCCAGGCCCGCGCGACACCACCGCACAGGCAGCCGAGGCGAGGCGGCAGCTGGGCCCCCCTCCCGGACCCCCAAGCCCCCAGTTTACCGGACGAACTGGCTGAAGGCCTTGTAGTTGGTGAGGGTGCGGTAATCCTCCTCGGAGAACATGTGGTCGATGTCCTCCATGCCCCAGTCTTCCAGGAGCTGCGCCGACGACTTGGGCTCCTACCAAGAGAACCGAGGCCACTCAGCTCCGGCCCGGCTGCACCCCAGGCTCCCGACACCGGACTCGGCAGGCGCAGAGGGGACGGTCCCGGCCGAGGGGGGCGCAAGGGCGACGGGGGCGACGGGGGCTGCAGGGATGGGCACCTTGGAGTCGTCGTCGTCGTCATCCTCCTCCTCCTCTTCCTTCCGCTTAGACTTGCTCTTCTTCTCTTTCTTGGGTCCGAGCTTCTTCTTCTTCTTCTTGCCGGGGGTGTAGTCGCTGCCCTCACTGTCTGAGCGCAGGACCACCTCCTCCTCCTCCTCCACAAACTCGGGCCCCTCCCCAGAGCTGTCCCCCAGCTGCCGGCACAAGAGCACACGCTGGAGCAGGGGAGGGGGAGAGGGAGACAGACACGCATGCGGCACATGCTGACCTCGGGGCGACGCCCCCCCTACCCTCCCTCCCGAGGCCCCTCCCGGCTCCCCCGCCAGCCCGCCCCCGGAACGCCCGGGCGCCCACTCACCTCCTTCTTTTGGCGCTTGCTCTTGGGGATCTTGGGGTCCCGAGGTTTCTTGGGCTTCTTCTTCTTCTTGAGCTTGGGAGCCTCTGCCTCGGACAGGTCCTCTTCTGGGTCCTCTTCGTTCTCTACGGGCGTGTGGCGAAGGGCGCGGGGAGGGGAAAGAAGATCAATAGCAAAAGGTTAGCGCCGGATCCAGAAACTCCAAACTTTACCTCCCCCCGCCCCCAGCGCCCCACCGCCTCTCGTCCCAGATTCCGCTGAAGAGAACCGCTCTCCTCTGTGCGGAAGGAAGCCGATACCCCAGGCGGACCCAGACAAAGAGCGAGCTGTACGGCCCCGAAACAGGCCCCCCGCGGGCAGCTGTCCAGACCCCGGGCTCCGGGCCCTCGGCCCTCACAGGAGCCCGCGACAGGGGCGAGGGACAGTACCCCGACGAGAGACACCGGGCCAGGAGCCGGCGGGCCCGGGAGCAAGGCGGAGGTCCACCCAGACTCTCAGTTCAGGGGGTACCACACCCCCTTCACAAGCCCCTCGGGGTCAGCACTGCTCCAACCCTCCCGGGGGGCTCACCCCCGCCCCCCACCAGGGTTTCCTGGCCTCCAGCTCTGCTTCCTCCCAGGCTTCTCCAGGGTCAGTCGCCTGCTCTCCCCAGGGGCCGAATCAGCCCAGCTGTCACCACCCCCCCCCCAGCCTCCTTCCATATGGCTCCACCCCCCTGGCCGGGTGCACACACAAAGCCTGGGGTAACCCTGGGAGCTCCAGGGCAGGGATAGGTGGGAAGGGGGGGGGAGGCCAGGAGGCAGCTCCCTTTGTCACAGACATTCACACCAGCGCCCCAGCTTCCTCCTCCCTCCCTCCCTCTCTCGGCTTCCCAAGCCACCCCCGCCCTGGGAGGGGGGAGTGGAGAAGGGAGTGGAGAGAAGGAGGGATCTTCACCCACGGAGGGAGGAGAGGGAAAATGGCTCCTGACCGCAGAACCGGCCCAGGGCACCCAGCTGCCAGCATCGGACAGACAGGAAGTGGCGGGGGAGGGGGGCGCCGGGCGGGGGAGGTGAGCCCAGGGGAGGCAGCCAAGCCAGCGAGCGCCCCGTGGGTCCCTGACCCGACAGGGTCCCAAGCCTCCCCCTAACCGGGGAGGCCACGGTTCTCCCCGGCCCGGCAGGGAAACCTAAGACCCAGGTGAAGGGCGATACTGCAGGAGGGACCGGGTTACCCCGCGCTCCTAGAGATTTTCTCAGTCACCAGATGGGCGAAGAGACCCCGCAGGGGTACAGTGCGGCCAGAGCACGCAGCACTCTCCCCGAAGATGCACCTGGTGGGGCCCCCCCCGACACCCCTCCCCGCCTCACTCCCGCACCAGTCCCGAGAGGGGGCCGCACCAGTCCCGAGAGGGGGCCGGGAGCCTGCAGCAGGAGACCCCGGCCCCACCGAGGGAAGCGGCCCCACCGAGGGAAGCGCCTGGCCCAAAGGCTCTGTCTGGACCCCAGCAGCAACCCTCAAACCCTCAAACCGTCTGGCCCCGCCCTTCCTGAGCAGATCCCGGCAACCCGAGACCCGGCAACCCGAGACCCGGGGCTGGACAAAGCGCCCTCGGCCACCCCCCTTTCCCACTCTGCCCATCAGGGCTGGGGTAAGGCCCTCCCCTGCCCTGGGCAAGGGGACACCAGCCTAGAACTCCCCCCAAGTCCCTTCAGAGCTTCTCCGGACAATCCCCCTGTCATCCCCACCCCCACTCTCCCCCACCCCCTAAAAACACCCCTCTCAGCTCTTCCTCCCATTCATCTCCGTGAAAGCTGGAGTGAAGACCCAGCCCATGCCAGGAGGCAACAGGGACCCCCCCATTCACCTAAGCCCCCCCCCAACCAAACTTCTCAGGCAGAGGCTGTGCTGACGGGGCAGGAGGCAAAACTGACGGAGAGAAAGATTTGGGAAAGGGGCAGGAATGGGGTGTGGCAAGTGGAAAAACTGGGTCATGCTACAGCTCGGGGCATAGTTCACCCTGGGTGCCCAGAGGCTCCAACCCGGCAAGGGGGCAGCCCCGAAACCACAGGGCTGGGGGGGGCAGCATCGCCACTTCCCAGGCTCCCCACCCCCAAGGCCAGGGTCACCTTAACCCTCTCTCCCACCCGCATCACCTTAGGGAAGCGCACAGACATGCGGACCCACTGGAGCAGGACTCGGGGCTGAGTTGCAACCCCCTGGCAAAAGACACAGCAGCAAAAGGGACCCCCGCTCCTGTGGAGGGGACGCGGGCCGACGCACAAACCGCCCAGGGCCCCCCCCCAGCCCCTCTTCCCAGACCACCTCAACTTGCTGCTGGGGCAGAGGCAAGCAGGGGAGAAGGAGGGGGGACCCACGGGCTCCAGAGAGCGAAGCCCAAGAGAGAGAAGCGGAGAGGAGGAAGAAAGGGCAGTGGGGGGCGGGGGCGGAGCAGCTGGAATGAGAAGGTCAAGGGAGCAAGTAGGTGACTTCGCCAGGGGGACCGCGGAGGGCGAGAGACAGCCACTCGGGACATCCATCATCGGTTGGGAGAGTGACAGCCACCCTCCTCAACGCCAGGAGGGTGCTTCTGGCCGCAGGGGTTCAAGCTATCCCCCAAAACACTAGCCCTGCACCCCCCCAACGCCCTCCTCCACCCGCACGGGCACCCCACCAGGTCCCAGCTTCCTGCCCCAGGGCCCACGCCCGGAGGGGGAAAAGAGGATGAAGTCCAGCCTGCGGGGACCGAGCGGCGCCCAGGGGGGTCACCTCCCTCCGCTTGCCCTCCTCCCCGCGCCCTTCAGCCCACCCCGGGGCGCCCCGGCTCCGAGCGCGCCCCGCTCCCGCCGGAGCGCCAATTCAAACTTCACACAGTTGCACCAGCCCCGAAAACCGGTAACTGCTCGCCGGCTAAAAATAATCCCGGTCACCCGCGCTCGCTCCCCTGCTCCGGCTCCTGCCCCGCCAGCGGCCACCCCGGGGAGGGGACCCTGCCCAGAGCGGAGCCCGGGCGGGCGGCGGGTGGGTCTCCCGGGACGGGGCGCAGGCTCGGCGCGCCGCACCCCCCCCAACCCTCCCGCTACCCCGGCACTACCGGCGCCCCCGCCCCCCATCTCCTCCCACGCTGCAGCCCCGACCCCGGATCGTCCCGGAGGAGTGGGGGGGGGTCCCGCACCTCCCCGCCCCCCGCCCGGCCCGCGCCCTCGCTGCAGGGAGCCTCCCCGGCTCCGCGCGGCACATGGCCGCGGCGCCGCCGGCCGGCGCGGGGGGCGCGAGGGGCGCGGGGGCACTCACCTGGGTGGGGCGGGGGCAGGCTGTTGTTCAAAAGTGTGTCCATGTCCTCCTCCTCGCTGCCCGCCGAGCAGGGGGACGGGGAGCCCAGGCCCGACGCCATCCCCTTCCGCCGCCGGCCCGCGAGTCGGCCCAGCTGCTCCGGCCGCAGGCCCGGGGCCCTCGGCGCCGGCCCGAGTCACTGCGCGGGGGAGGGGGGAGCGGGGTCAGTGACGCGCGGCCCCCTCCCCCACCGCCCGGGCCCAACTTAGTTCCACACTCCGGGGGGCCGCCCGGAAGCCGCGGCCCGGCCCGCGCCGCCCCCGGGTGCAGGCGGGCGGGGGGCCGGGGCCGCAAGGTCACCCGGGGGCGGGGGGCGGCCCCCGGCCCGGCCCGGGGCCCGGGGGGCGTGGAGGCGCGGGCGCCCGGGGGTCCGGCGCCGGCCCACGTGTCCCGGGGGGCGAGGGCGCGCCGGGCATTGTGGGCGCCGCGGCCGGGTGGGCGCGGGGGCAGGGCGGCCGGGGCAGGGCCGGCCCGGCGGGCAGGGGGCGGGCCGCGGGCGCGGGGCGGCCTCGGGAAGGGGCCCCCCGCCGACCCCGCGCCCTCCTCACCCCAGAGCCGCCGCGGGTCGCGCTGGCTCCGGCCCGGTGTCACTCCCGCTCCGGCTCCTCCTCGCCGCGGCCGAAGGGGGGAAAATGGCTCCGGCTCCGGCGTCGCCTCTTAAAGGGCCCGAAACACCGGCCGGGAAATCCCACCGCACAGGCCCCGCCCCCCGCGGACAGCCCATAATAACCTCCACCGACTCCAACCCCCCCTCCGCTCCCGCCACCCTCCTCCCAGGTCTCCCGGGCAACCCCCGCCCCCTCGTCGCTCCGGCAACCACTGGCCACGCCCCCTCCGAGCGCGCGCGCGCGTCACCCGGGCAACCACCCACCTTCTGGCCATCCCATAATACGCACGGACACCCCCCCCACCCCCCTTACACACACACACACCCAACGCACTCACGGACTCCACACACATAGATGCCAGGCCACTTGACATCTCATCCTACTGCAGACCTTTCGCAACTCACCCTTCCCCCCGACATCCCATAATAGCTATCCTCTGCCAACTTCTTCACTCTTGGCCTTAATGCTAACATCCCATAATAAGTCCTCACCTCTCCCTCCCATGGCCATCCCATAATAAGCACCCCTCCCTGCACTTCAGCCTCACAGCCCATAATACTCATCCCATCCCCCACAGGCATCCCATAATATCCACCCTCCGCCACCCCCAGTTTGACATCCCATAATAGTCAGAAACTCAACCCCCCCCCCACACACACACACACACACTACAACAACGGACACTTCGGCCTCCTCCCACACACATCCCGTAATAATCAGTCTCCCACTTTCTACACTGACATCCCATAATAACTAACCCCAGGAGCTGCCCTCAGCCTCTGCAGCCTAGGGTCTAGGATCCTTACTCCACTACCCCCAGCCTTCACACACATGCATCCTCACTCCACAGCCCATAATAAGCACTCCTCCCCTGTTGAAAAACTATCCCATAATGATCAGCGGCTCTTCTGTCACCCCACAGATGGACATCTAATCTCCTTTCCTCTAGCAGTGGCAAGATATCCCATAATTTTACTCCCCACCTGTCCATGCCCTGACATCCCATAATAACTGTAAGGAGCCATGGTCAACCAGGCATCCCATAATACTGCTGCGCAGCCCAGGGCCACATCCCATAATGCCTCCACCGCCCCTCTACCTTTCAGCAGGCATCCCATAATATTCAGATCATCCCTCCTCCATCTCCGGCGCTGTCAATCTATTCTGACACCCAGAGCAGCAAGGGTGAAGCCAGCTCTCCACACTCTCCTGTCCCTTCAACCTTGCTTTTCTGGGCCAAGCATCGCCCTAGCATCACGGCGCTGTCTTGGAGACGGACCCTAGCTTCCCTCGCCCCATCTTTTCCAGACTCTCAGAAACAGAATCGGTCCAGGGCCCCATCATGTCCCACTAAAATCCACATAGTCTCCAGACCAATTCTGTCCAGCTCTTGCTTAGAGTAGGACCAAATACCACGTTGGCTAAATAAGCCATTTATTTAAACTTTTCTTCACTCCAGGGCATCCCAAAAAATAATTATAAAGTCTAGCCTAAGGACTTTCTCCTTGGTTCTTTTCCCACCCCAGCCCACCCTATCTCTCCGGGACAGGAAGCAGGCCCTGTATGGACATTCATTCATGATCTAAACTGAGCATCCGTCGACTCACATTCATTCAACAGATGCCCCCAGAGTACCTAGCCAGGCATAGAGCTGAGTACCATGGGAACTGCAAGGACTTTCAAGAAATCTACATAACCAAAGAAATGAGACAGTGTCTGGGTCAAGAGAGAGCTACTGAGGGCAACAGTTATTCCTGTCACTGTTACTGTCATCCCGTTGCTCATCGATTTGCTCGGGCGGGCACCAGTAACATCTCCATGGTGAGACTTCTTGTTACTGTTTTGGGCATAGCAAATACGCCATGGGGAGCTTGCCAGGCTCTGCCGTGCGGGCGGGATACTCTCGGTAGCTTGCTGGGCTCTCCGAGAGAGACAGAGGAATCGAATCCAGGTCAGCTGCATGCAAGGCAATAAAACAAATCCCACTGGTCTCAGGAGAAGTCATATCCTATAGTAGAGTTCTTGTTGGTCCTCTTGGAGGCTGCAAAGGATTTCGGAAGATGTACCATATTTCTGGATGGTCAAGATATTCCCCTACCTGTCCCCTACATGCTAAAGTAACCATGATACGAAGGCAATATACATCATCTAGCCTCTCTGATACTGAAATCCTGTGAGGTCCTCATGAATTTTCTTCCTGAGAGACTCATCAACATGCTAGAATTGTCATCCTCAGTCTTGAACATCAGGTGCTGTTTACCTTACTTTCAAATGGCCCTGTGTTTTCAGTCATTTCTCATTTTAGATCCTAAAAGTTCCTAACTTCCACCTACCCTCATCAAAGTCTTATGAAGGCCTTATTCTCTGCCCCACAAACACACTTCTTGGTTTATTCTTTTTCTTTTTCCTTTTTGGCTCACACCTGGCGTTGCACAGGGGTTACTCCTGGCTCTGCACTCAGGAATTGCTCCTCTCAGTGCTCAGGGGACCCTATGGGATGCTGGGAATCGAACTCCGGTCGGCCGTGTGCAAGGCAAATGCCCTCCCCGATGTGCTATTGCTCCAGCCCAGTTTATTCGTCACCATCTCCTCCCATCTTGTACAGCCAACATCCCAAAATCCTTTCCTCAATGGAACTACAAAAGGAGTCCCCCATAGCACCCCCGGACCCAGGCCTAGAAAGTCAGAACCACCAGGCTTCAAAACCATTTGACCCTCAAGAGTCCTTGAGTCTGAACGTTTGACACCATTTTCTCTTCCTGACCCCCAAAGAAACCGGAACTTCCCCTTAGGGGTGATGTTCCTCACTTCCTCCTGGCTAGAAGTAAGCCGGATAGAACTCTGCATCAGTGCATCCACCTCTCAATTCACTTCCCCACCCCCACCCCTCATCCCGAGAGTCAGGGACCAGTTAGACATCCCAACTCTTCCCGTATGGGGGGTGGGGGTGGGGAAGGAACCATGCGGGTCTGGAGAATCAGGAAAGGAGGAATGAGCTAAGTGAGGTGAGGCAGGAGCTAACTCCAGAAAATCAGCAAGCGTTCACTCCCAGGCAGAGCACCAAAGACACAGAGAGACTCGCCAACCATCCCAGCCTACGTAAGAACTGGAATATTCTTGTGCCAGGTCCGTAGAACCAAGCAGGCCACGTCCCTACTCGGTGGGGCAGCAAGGTTTTCTGCACGAAATTCTTTTATAGGAAAATTTGGGCCCGCTGACGTGTCCAAACGCTCTGCCCTCTGACTTCCCCTCTCCCTGCTACACCCAAGAAGAAGGTTCTTTTTTTTTTTGCTTTTTGGGTCACACCTGGCTATGCACAGGGGGTTCTCCTGGCTCTGCACTCAGGAATTACTCCTGGCAGTGCTCAGGGATGCTGGGAATCGAACCCGGGTCGGCCGCGTGCAAGGCGGTGCTATCACTCCAGCCCCGAAGGGTCCATTCTTGGCTCTCGTTAAGAGGTCCGAGATGCATGTGTGTGTATGTAGGTTTCTACTGAGGACGACGAAGAACTTTGCGCTTGTCTCGATGGTGAGGAAGAGCAGATTCAGTGCCATCATGAAATCTCCCCTTTTTTGTTGGGGTGGGGGGTTGGGGAGGGCTTCTGTTACAGACAGCCACCAGCTACCCGTGATGCTCCCCTCTCCCCACTGCTCTAGGGACTGGGCGAGCCTCTAAGCCTTCAAAACACCTTCCTGGGATAACTCCATCAGCCGCTGACACTTTCCTGCTCCTAAAGCAGTGACTCAGGACAGAAGGAGATTGACACGTGGGTGGTCACAGCACCCTGCTGCCACCACACCCAGGGCCTTGTGTCTACCACGTCCCTCTGTCCCCAGCCCTGTCATCTGGGCCCCGCCAATTCCCTATAACCCCCTCACTCCCCGTCTCCCTGCTACCAACCCAAGAAGAAGGTTGTCGGCGCTTCTCAAGCGGGCCGAGGTGTGTGCGTGCGTATGTTAAGTCTGCGTGGCTTTTGTGATCTCAGGGCTTCCCTGTTCCCTCCTCACTACCCCGGCCCCATGCTCCCCTCCCAGATAAATCATAAATAAAACCACTAGCCTGATTGGCCCCCAGAGGCTCAGGGTACAATAATCTCCTGATTAATGCCCCCGGGGGACCGCCTCTCTAGCAAACTGAGAGTTGAGTTTCCATCCCAAGGTGCAGGAGAACCAAGAATAACAGGCAGCATGGGGTGTCCGTGGCGTTTCCAGCAGAGGCCCGAGACCGTATCTGGGCTGAGCGGCCATATCTGCTCTGTCTCCATATCCGGGCTGAGTCAGCCCCAGGACTCTGCTCAGAAAAGGTGGAGGGACCCGTGTGCTCCCAAGAACAGACATGGGGGACAACACAGGGATGCGTCCTGAGGCCTCACCACCCCTGTCCTGCAGGGCTGGGCTGGGCTGGGCTGTGGGGGGGACGGGCCAGGCCACCCAGGCCCTGTGGAGGGGTGTGACAGCCTGCCAGGGTCCTCCCAGGACACTGCACACGGCCCCAGACACGCTCCTGTCAGCCCAACGGGCCCATGTTCCCAAGCTCCGGAAAGACCCGGATGTCCAGGGTCAGGATCTGAGCCGCCCCCGGGGCCCCGTGTGACAGTCACCCAGGGTCCTTGTGGGGCAGCTTCTCCTCCTGGGCCCCCTGTCCCCAGCTCCTTCCCTCCCTGCCCCATCCTGCCTCCTGGCTAGAGCTTCACCTAGCCAGGACGGCCCCACCCAGCTGGGCAGGGCACAGCCCATAATACTAAGTCTCCTCGCCCCCCCTCCAGGATGGAGGCCATCCCATAATAGCCACCCACAGGAGACATTCCGCGGTGACCGCCCCCTCCCTGCAGAGCTGCCTGAGCAGACATCCCATAATAGCCGGCCGCCCATTTCCCTGGGGGAGGCTGGGGGGAGCCGGAGGAAACGGAGGCGCCAAGGCCCCAGCGTGGGGCAGGGCCAGGGAGGAGAGTGGCCACCCCCAGGGGACCCGCAGCCCAGGACACCCTGCAGGTGGAAAGTGGGCTCCACGGCCCGCGCCACCCCGCTCTGGGCTCTGGGACCTTCTGCAGGTCCAGGGACCACCTGTCCCCCGGAGCCCCCAGGTGGCTGCTGGCTGGGGGACCTGCCTAGGAGGGGCCCAGGGGCCCAGAGTGTGCCCTTGGGTGGGTCCCAGGGCTTGTCCAGGGCCTTCGGGGCCCCAGGGGCAGTGGTCAGGGAGGCCTGGAGCAGAGAGTGAGGGCTGGGCTGGGGGGCCTGGGGGAGCTTCTGGCCCTCCCCTCCCCCCAGCCGCATCCCATAATAATCCCCCAGCCCCAGCCCCCCCTCCCACACGCGCCAGCCCATAATATGCGCTGGAGAAGCAGTCCCCGCAGTAGGTACAAAGAGCTATCCCATAATAAGCTCCCCACCCCCACCCGCCACCCCCCCAGCGGGCCCCCCCTCAGTCACATGCAGCCGGTGCCATCCCCCGCCGCTCCCCCCTCCGGCCACCAAAGGCCCTGCCAGCCCATAATAGTCTCGCCTCTGGTCGCAGGAGGCCTCCAGCCCATAATACTCCCTCCCGCCACCGCCCCCCCTCCCCGCCCAGCACCCCTTCCTCCCGCCTCCACTTGGAGCCAGGCCTGAGCAGCCCATAATACTCCCCGGTCTCCCCAGGCTGTGGCAGCCCATAATAGTCTCCCTGTCTCCTAAGGCCTCGGCATCCCATAATACTGCCAGCCGCCTGACCTGTGGGCCAGAGCCCAGCCCTGCACACGCGTCCAGGCTGTGTCAGCGCCACCGGCGCCTCCTGCCCCCTCGCGCGGCCCCGCCCCTGCCGGCCGCCCCCGCCCTGCTGGCCCGGGCCCCTCTGCGGCCCCACCCTGGGCCCCCCCAGCGTCCTCTCTGGCCCCCTCTGCTTCCTCCCGGGCCCCTGTCCTCTCCCTCTCCAGCTCTTGCCCACCCTGGGCGCTGTCGGTGGGCTGGGCAGCAGCGGGCGCGGCCGGGAGACAGTGCCCCCGCGGGGCCACGGGCCAGTGGCTGCCCTGCACTCTGTCTGCTGGACCTGGGGCTGCGAACTTGCCCAGCCTGACTTGCTCCCCATTGCCCTGGCCCAGCCTCTGCCTGCGGTCACACCTCTGTCCCCTGGAGCCCTCGCTCTGCTCCAGAAACACTGCCCACTGGGCGTCTCAAACACACCGGGTCTGTGGCATCTGTCCCCTGTAGGCTTTGGGGAACAGAAGTCCCCACTGAAGAGGGCCTTTAGCCGCCTTTCCCAAGGTGCTCTCTTGGGCCCTCAGATGACCCCCAAGGAGCTACTGGGACGCCCCTTTCCTAGAACAGGAACAGAGGCTCCGAGGGGTGACCCGAGCAAGTCACATTGCAGAGAAGCGACAGTGGAGCTCGGTACCCAGGTCTTTCATTCCAAAGTTCTGAGAGCCGTTGGCACCTCCCAAACCCTCTGGGAGAAAGTTCTCTGTCGCTACCTCTGGAAAGGACAGCAGGTCACACCTACGGGCCTCCAGGTTCTCCCGCAAGAAAGGACAGAGGCCTGGTGGGACCTTAGACCCCTCCCCGTGTCTCCCAGCTCCTGGGCGGCCCACCCTGTGGCCATTTCCCTCAAAGGGTGTCAGAACCTTCTCTGCCTCGGGCATCCCTCACTGCTGAATTTCTTTGCCTCCTTCTCCTGAGTTTCTTTGACTTGAGGCCAGTGAGCATTAGTTCCTCCCTTCCCGGCCCCAACTTCTCTCAGCAGGTGTCTGTGTGTGGGGGGAGGGGGGACCATCGGGCAGAGGAGACTCAAACTCAAAACCCCAGGGAAGGTCACCTCTGGGGGGGTGAGGTGGGGTTACGACGGGACAGTCCAGAGTGATGCCTTGGAGAGTTGGGTAACTCCCCAGTGAAGCAGGGGAGGCCCGTCAACCTCAGCCATGATGCCTGTGGGTGACCCACCAGTCTTCCAGGAGGTACATGTTAGGGACCCCCCATCCCTGGAACCCAGAGGGAGCCCAGTTTGAGCTCTGGCTCATCCCAGCTGATTCACAGGCAAATGGGGCGCAGGGGGTATGGTGAGTAGTCAGGCACCCGGAGGAAGGAAAGGAGAGAAGGTGGCAGAGGGTCAGGGACCGAGTGGCATGTTAAGAGAGAGACCCAGGTGAGGAGGGCAGGACAGGAAAGGGTCCGGGTGGGTGGGCAGTCAGGGCTGAGGAGGTGAGGGGACGGAATCGGAGTCTGTTAGCCACGTAGAGATGCTGCCACCTCCTGCTTGTGGGGCCTAAAGATCTGTTTCCCCAAGGCGCTTTTTTTCTAAAATGGGGAGCACGGCCAGCCCCATTTGGGGAGTTCGTGTCATCGCTAAGAGGATGTTTGAACGAATTCTGCAATTTTGTGGACGGGAAATCTGAAATGAAATCACAGCATACAGAGACTATCACTGAACCTGAAATGAAATCTTCAACAGAGAATATATTCTGTTTGTTTATTTATTTATTTATTTATTGCTTTTTGGGTCACATCTGGCGATGCACAGAGGTTCCTCCTGGCTCTGCACTCAGGAATGACTCCTGGCGGTGCTCAGGGGACCCTATGGGATGCTGGGAATCGAACCTGGATCGGCCGCGTGCAAGGCAAACGCCCTACCTGCTGTGCTATCACTCCAGCCCCTATATTTTGTTTATTTAATTAATTCTTTTTTTTTTTTTTTTGCGGTGCCAGTGATCAAACCAAGGGCCTTACACAAGCAAGGCAGGTGCTGTATCTACTGAGCTCTATCCCTGGCTTCAGAGAATATTTTTTAGACCCTATCAGTGTTTGTTCCCGCCTTTACCCCCTTATACCCTCTATCCCCTTACTCTTTCTGATTTTCCACCTTTACATTTTTTGGGGGGAGGTTCCCCCCTTTACATTTTTGGGGATTTGGGCCACACCCAGTGATACTCAGGGGTTACTCATGGCTCTGCACTTAGGAATAACTCCTGGTGATGCTTGGGGGACCATATGGAATGCTGGGGATTGAACCCAGGTCAGCTGCATGCAAGGCAAATGCCTTATTGTCTATAGTATCTTTCTTTCCCCCCTTAGCTTGCTCTTTCTTTCTTTCTTTCTTTCTCTTTCTTTCTTTCTTTCTTTCTTTCTTTCTTTCTTTCTTTCTTTCTTTCTTTCTTTCTTTCTTCCTTCCTTCCTTTCTCTTTCTCTTTTTTCTCTTTCTTTCTCTTTTTTCTTCCTTTTTCTTTCTCTTTCTCTTTTTTCTTTCTTGTTCTCTTTCTTTCTCTTTCTCTTTTTTCTTTCTTTTTCTCTTTCTCTTATTCTTTCTTTCTCTTTCCTTCTTTCTTCCTTCCTTCCTTTTTCTCTCTGGGCCACACCCAGCAATGCTCAGGGGTTACTTCTGGCTCTGCACTCTGCACTCAGATCCTCGTGGTGCACCAGGGATGTGCACTCGTGGTGCATATGGGATGCTGGGGATCGAACCTGGGTCAGCTGTGTACAAGGCAAATGCCCTACTGCTGTACTCTCACTCCAGCCCTCTTTTTTTGCTTTTTGGGTCACACCCGAAGAGGTTCAGGGATTCCACCCAGCTCTGCACTTAGGAACTACTCCTGGCAGTGATGGGGGGGGCCATATGGGATGACGGGGATGAAACCCGTGTCAACTACATGCAAGGCAAACGCCCTCCCGGCTGTATGATGACTCTGGTCTGCCTTTAGATTTTTCTAACCCTCGGATGGGGGAACGTGGGTTTGAGGCTCAGGGTTTCCCTGTGTCCCCACCCCTGCCCCTTTGGGAACGGGGGACGCCTGTGAACATGACAGATCTCCCGTCAGTCACTCCCCGCCTGGAACTGTGAGTCTCGGTGCTCCTTCGCTCCCGCCCTCCGCCTCTCCTTCCCTCTCGCCTGGAGCCCACTGTGGGGCTCCGACTGGGCAGGGCTGCCGCCAGCTCACCTGAGGTTTCAGCCTGGGCCCCCGCAGCACCGTCCCGCGTGCCCCGGGCTGCCCTAGGAGCTCCCCCAGCCCTCCCGCCCCCCCCTCACGTCCCGTCACTTCCCCACCACTTAGTGTGTCAGTGGGTCAAACACTCTAGGGGCTTCCCTGCCCACCCCCTCGGCCGCCCACATGTGTCCTGTGCTCCATTCTTGCGTTTCCCACGATGGCTTCAAGGTGTCAGTGTTGACTGGTCCCACTGGACCATTCACCTGCGTCAGGACCGGGTTCCTCCCCGTCATCCCACAGTCCTGGGGCCAGCACTTCCTTTCGGCTGAGGATACATCAAAGGAAGGGGAATGAAAGATGATAAACTACACAAACTAGGATTTGGGTTTTTGGGGTTTTTTTAGGGGGGACATACCTATTTGTGCTCAGAGCTTACTTCTTTTTCTGGGGGCAGCGCAGAGGAGTTGGGACACACCCGGCAATGCTCAGGGGTCAGTCCTGACTCTGCACTCAGGGATCACTCCTGGCAGGGTCAGGGGACCATACTGGGTGTTGGGGATCGAACCTAGGTGGGCCATGTGCAAGGCAAGTACCCTGCCTGCTGCACTATCCTCTGGCCCCACAGGGCTTACTCTTCTTTTTTTTTTTTTGGGTCATACCCGGCCATGCACAGGGGTTCCTCCTGGCTGTGTACTCAGGAATCACTCCTGGCGGTGCCCAGGGGACCCTATGGGATGCTGGGATTTGAACCCAGGTTGGCCACGTGCAAGGCAAACACCCTCCCTGCTGTGCTATCGCTCCAGCCCCCTCACAGGGCTTACTCTTGACTGTGCTAAGGGTTCATTTCTGGCAGAGCTCAGGGGACTATTTAGGGAGCTCTATGTATATATTTATATCTATATGTGTGTGCGTGTGTGTGTGTGTGTGAGTGATTTTTTGGGGGGTCCTTTTTTGGGTCACATCCGGTGGTGCTCAGGGCTTACTCCTGGCTCTAAGTTGAAAGATGATTCCTGGAACAGTATGGGGTTCCGGGTTTCAACTCTGGATTGGCTGTGAGCAAAACACCCTATTGCTCCAGCCCCAATACGAGGAAATTTTGTTGTTGATTTTGGTTTGGGTTTGGGGGCCACACCCAATGGTGCAGGGGTCGTTCCTGGCGGTGCTTGAGTGGGGTGGGGAACCAAGTGTAATGGTACATCAAGCCAGGGTTGGCATGAGTGCCAAGCAAGGCCAGGAGAGATAGTCCAGCAGGTAAAGTGCTTGCCTTTGCACACAGCTGACTCGGGTTCTCTGTTTTCTTGTTTATGTGTTTGGGCCAAACCTAGTGATGCTCAGGGCTTCCTCCTGGCTCTGCTCTCAGGATTTACTCCTGGGCTTGCTGACCCAGGTTCGATCTCTGGAACCACATATGGTTCTTGAACCTGCCAGGAGTGATCCCTGAGCACAGAGCCAAGAGGAAGCCCCGAGCACAGCCAGATGTGGCCCAATTTATTATTTTTTTTAAGTGCAAAACAAGCTCCTTGATCCCTGAACTATCTCTTCAGCCCACAAGTAAACTTTCAGATGCTGTTCACAATGGATGCCCTTCCAGCTGGGAGCACCAATGCCCTTCCAACTGGGAGCACCAAGCACCTCATTCCAAGATCTCAGAACTTTGTCTTATTCAAACTGAACTGACTGGAACCAAGGAGGAAATAAGAAGGAGCAGTTTCAGGGCTGGAGCGATAGCACAGCGGGGAGGGCATTTGCTTTGCACACGGTGGACCCGGGTTCGATTCCCAGCATCCCGTATGTTCCCCCAAGCACCGCCAGGTTCCTGAGTATAGAGCCAGGAGTAACCCCTGTGCATCGCTGGGTTGGCCCGAAATGAGAGGAAAAAAATAAATAAATAAAGAGCAGATGCTGACCCTCAGGCTTTTAGAGTTTTTTTTTTTCCTCCCATGTTGGGCCACACCCAGCGATGCACAGGGGTTACTCCTGGCTCTGCACTCAGGAATTATTCCTGGCGGTGCTCGGGGGAACATACGGGATGCTGGGAATCGAACCCGGGTCAGCTGCATGCAAGCCCTACCCGCTGCACTAGATAAATAGATAGATAGATAGATAGATAGATAGATAGATAGATAGATAGATAGATAGATAGATAGATAGATAGATAGATAGATAGATAGATAAAGTTAAAAGAATGAAGAGGAAGACACAGGTACATTCTAGAACAGTTGGAGGAAGGCTAACCTCCAGCCAGAGGGAGGAAGGACTAGCGCAAGTTCAGTTCTGAGCACTGGCCACTAGGGGTCAGTTTATGCCTGTAAATCTTGAGGGGGGGGGGGGAAGCGTAATACCGAGGCACTAGTGGCAGAAACGCGTTAAATCCTCACAAAGGCACCAGCGCCCCCAGTGAGGTCAGGGCTTCAGAAGGTGGGGAGCCGCCGCTGCAGCCCCACCCCAGCACGGGACTCTGGGAAACAGGGCCGGGACCCCCAGGTGGCCCGGCCACGCCTCTTCCCTTCCTCCTCGCCCCCAGCTTGCTAAGAACAGCGGGTTCCTGTGCTCACTGACACCCCCTCCCTGGAAACTCTTCTGCTTCCCTTTTATCTCCCGGGGCAGCCCCGCCCCCACGGAAGGCGGGTGTGACTCCTGCCACCCCAGAAACCAAAACTCGTCCCACGGGCTCCACAGCTCCACCCCACCAGCCACCCAGCCCGACCCCTCCCCACCCCAGCCCCCAGGACCTCAGCAGCGTGAGAAGGTCGTGCACCACCCCGGTTGCTCCGGTGAGACACGCCCCGGGGAAGGTCTCAGCACTTTGCCACAGCTGTGGCCCCAAGTGGGATGCGGGGACCCATCCTTGGAGGAAGAACCCCCCCCCCCCCCCAGAGCCAAAGATTTTTCACCTGAGACTGTGATTTGTCCTCCTTACTCTCCCTGCCCACATGTGTCCCCTGGACGTTTCCAGAAGTTTCCTCCTAAAGTCTGATGACATGGTGGCTTTTTTTTTTTGCTTTTTTTTTGGTGGGGGTCACACCTGGCGATGCACAGGGGTTTCTTCCTGGCTCTGCACTCAGAAATTACCCCTGGCGCTGCTCAGGGGACCGTATGGGATGCTGGGAATCGAACCCGGGTCGGCCGCGTGCAAGGCAAACGCCCTACCTGCTGTGCTATTGCTCCAGCCCCTGACATGGTGGCTTTTGCAGCTAATGAAATGGATGCTTGCGTTCAGAATTGAAACTTGAGTTTTGGGATGGAGAGATAGAACACACAGTGGACCCAGGCTGCATCTCTGCCACCCCACCGGGTGCCTGGAATACCTTGGGGAGGAGTGATCCCTGAGCACAGAGACAGGAGTAAGCCACTTGGTATGGCCCCAGACCCAAAGAGATGAATAAATAAAAACTGATGTTCTGGGGGGGGGGGCAAAAAAAAATAAACTGATGTTCTATTATGAAGGAAAACAAATATCAAAACCCCCAAAATTTTAGCAAAAGTTTTGGAATTTTCAAAATTAACTTTATTTTTTGGATTTGTACATGTGTGTGTGTGTAGGGGGGTGTTAGGGTCACATGCAATGATGCTCAATGACTGTTTCTGGTTCTGTGCTAATGAGCACCCCCGGCAGTGCTCGGAAGAGCGTATGAAGTGCCTGGATTCGAACATGGGGTGTAAAGCATGTACCTGAACCCCTGTATGATTCTTCTGGCCCTAACTTCCTTTTGTTGTGGAAAACATCACATATGCCAGAGAATGGGACAGAGAAGAGGGGGTGCAGTGATGGGGAGCAACCCAGGGCCTAGACACTTTTTTGGAGGGGGATGGATCACGCCCGGTGGTGCTCAGGGGTTATTCCTGGCTCTGTGCTCTGGGCTCATTTATGGCAGTGCCCAGTGGGGACCATATATGGTGCCAGGAATCAAACCCTGGATGATACATGCAAGGCAAGTGCCTCACCCTCTGTACCATCTCTCTGGTTCAGTCATTTTTTTTTGTTTGCTTCAGATTGGTTTTTTGTTTGGGGGCCACACCTGGTGATGCTCTCAGGGGTTACTCCTGGCTCTGCACTCAGGAATCACTCCTGGCACTGCTCAAGGACCACATGGAATACTGGATGTCAGGTCAAGGTCGGCTGTGTGAAGACAATCGTTCTACCTCTGTACTATTTTACCGGCCCCTCATTAAAAAGAAAAAAAATAGTATAAATGTTCTGGAGGGGCCGGAGCGATAGCACAGCGGGTAGGGCGTTTGCCTTGCACGCGGCTGACCCGGGTTCGATCAAACCCTGGCATCTCATATGGTCCCCCAAGCACTGCCAGGAGTAATTCCTGAGTGCAAAACCAGGAGTAACCTCTGAGCATCGCTGGGTGTGACCCAAAAAGCAAAAATAAATAAATAAATAAATAAATAAATGTTCTGGAAAGAAAATGCTGGGGCTGGAGCAATAGCACAGCGGGGAGGGCGTTTGCCTTGCACGTGGCCAACCTGGGTTCGATTCCCAGCATCCCATAGAGTCCCCTGAGCACCGCCAGGAGTAATTCCTGAGTGCAGAGCCAGAAGTAGCCCCTGTGCATTGCCGGGTGTGACCCAAAAAAAAGAAGCAAAAAAAAAAAAAATGCTTGAGAATTGTTACTTAGCAGCAAGGATTTTCTTATTATTTTCAACAAAGCGAGCAGAGAGGAAGAGAAAAAAAGAAGAGAGATATTAGGACAGAGAATGGGAAAAGTTTGAAAAGGGAAAAATAGGTGAATGACCCAGAAAGGTGGCAAGCACCAGGAAGAAGAGGAAAATGTTTAGTTTCGCCTTGTCCCCTCCCCACCCCACGCTGAGTGTTGTGACTAAATATAACAAAGTGTTCAGTGATTTTTAAGTCATTGGCAAAGAAAAAAAAGAAAAAGATGGGACCCGAGAGACAGTACAGCAGGTACAAACTATCATGATCAGTGGTGAAAATGTCATCAGCTGGTTCAGCCTCTATTGCAAACAACATGGAGACTGCTCAGAAAATTAAAATTATAGGGGCTGGAGTGATAGCATAGCAGGAAGTGCATTTGCCTTGCACATGGATGACCCGGATTTGATCCCTGGCACCCCATATGGTCCCCCAAGGTTGCAAGGAGTGATCCCTGAGTGCAGAGCCAGGAGTAATCCCTAAGCACTGGCCCAATACAAAAAAAAAAAAAAAAAGCAACTTTAAATAAAACTTCTATATAGCCTGGTGATTCCCCTTCTTGTAATCTATCCCAAGATCACAAAAGATTAGTTGGAAAAGATATTTTTGCTCCTTTGTTTAATTTACAAAGGCCAAACTCTGGAAACAACCAAAATATCCAACAACCAAGGAGTGGAGAAAGAAACTGTGGTCTAGGGCTGGAGTCATAGTACAGTGGGGAGAACACTCGCCTTACATGTGACCAACCCGGGCTCGATCCCTGGCATCCCAAATGGGCCCCTGAGCACTGCCAAGAGTAATTCTTGAGTGCAGAGCCAGGAGTAACCCCTGAGCAGCATTGGTTGTGCCTCCCCATATAAAAGAAAAGAAACTGGTCTAATACCACGGAGTACTACTTAGCTGTAAGAAAAGAGAAGGGCCGGAGTGATAGTACAGCAGGGAGGGCGTTTGTCTTGTAAGCAGCCAACCCAGG
>NC_073307.1:88365810-88390810 GCF_027595985.1 Sorex araneus
GGAGGTGGGGCCAGCACGGTGGGCACCGCAGAGAACAGGATGAGCGCCCACACGCCCGGGCACAGCAGCCGCGCGCTGGTACCCGGGGTACGCGGGGTACGAGGGGTACGCGGGGTCCCGGGTCAGGGAGAAGTGGAGGCGGCCTGAGGGGGTGAAGGACTGCGCGGGAAAGTGAGGAAGGCGGGCTTGCTGGCCCAGGGTTAGGGATGTGATCGGAGGAGCCGCAACCACGCCGTCTACAGAAGTTTCTGCTCTAGGGGCGAGCCCCTTGAGGCGGGTGCCATGCTTGCAATGCACCCGGCAGACCCCGGTTCTATCCCTGGCAGCCCGTATGGTCCCCCAAGCCTGCCAGGTGTGATGCCTGAGCTCAGAAACTGGAGTTAATCCTTTGCATCTTTGCATCTCTGGGTGTAGCGCCCCCAAATAAACAAAAAAGTTTCCTATGGGATGCTGGGAATCGAACCCGGGTCGGCTGCGTGCAAGGCAAGCGCCCTCTCTGCTGTGCTATTGCTCCACCCCCCGAAACCAGTGCTTCTGATGGGCAATTTTTTAAATTAATTAATTAATTTATTTATTTATTTTTAGGGTCACACCTGGTGATGCACAGGGGTTATTCCTGACTCTGCATTCAGGAATGACCCCTGGCGGTGCTCAGGGGACCATATGGGATGCTGGGAATCGAACCCGGGTTGGCCGAGTGCAAGGCAAACGCCCTACCCGCTGTGCTATTGCTCCAGCCCCATGATGGGCAATTTTGTTACCTGCATCAGTAGGTTGTCCCTCCATCCCAGAAAGCCCCACTTCCTCCTCAGTTTCGGGCAGTGCTACACCACGCCCACAGTCCAGCCTGTTATCATGACATGCCGGTGCCCTGGCAAGGCAGAGGGAGCGGATGTGGCGGAAGCACCAGTGCACGGAGAGGGAAATGCAGTGACCACATGGGCCCATCCGGAAGATAGCCCAGCACCTGACGCAGGAAGTCTGGGAAGGGCCTGCGGAAGGGGGAGGGGTCCCGGTAATGGGGGAACCAGCTGCCTCGTCCACCCTCATCACAGGCACGTGCAGGAGCACTGAGACCACCAGATCATTGAGGGGGAGCCCTGCGGCCAGCACCCCCGCTGGAGACCACCAGACAGGTTATTTGGTTTTGGTTTCGGTTTTTGGGGGTCACGCCTGGTGATGCTCCGGGGTTAACTCCTGGCTCTGCACTCAGGAATTACTCCTGGTGGGGATTGGACCTGGGCCCCACATGCAAGGCAAACACCCTACCCGCTATGCTGTCACTCCAGCCTAATATGCAAGGTTTTTTTTTGGGGGGGTGGGGGTGGGGTGTAAGTCAGAGCTCTAAGCAAGAGAGTTGTTGAGAGGGGGGTAGCACTCTGTCCCAGAGGATGAGAGGACTCTAGGTGGGAGGCATTTGGGGGTTCCCACATTGCCTTCATCTCCCGATCCTGCCCGGGAAGCTGCAGGGGTCAGCTTGGGGACACACACTCTGGCCACCAGAGGAAGGGGGTCATGGTTTTAGCAGCAGTGGAGACCTGGAATAGCCGAAAGACAAGGTTATGCAGCAGGGTGAGGGACAGGAGTGACTATTGGCTACACGCAGGAGATACTTTCTTTCGCTTGGTTTGCCGTTTGGATCCAGAGGTTCCAGGGTTTACTCTCGACTGTGCGCAGGGATCATTCCCAGTGGGGCTCAGGGGACCATGTGTGGTGAAGGCACTGGGACCCAGGTCGGCTGCGTGCAAGGCAAGCACCTTAGCTGCTGGGCTCTCACTCCAGCCCCAGACTCAGGATAGCTTGTCTTCCTCCCTTCCTTCCTCCCTCCCTCCTTCCCTCCCTCCCTCCCTCCCTCCCTCCCTCCCTTCCTTCCTTCCTTCCTTCCTTCCTTCCTTCCTTCCTTCCTTCCTTCCTTCCTTCCTTCCTTCCTTCTTTCCTCCCTCCCTCCCTCCCTTCCTTCCTTCCCTCCTTCCTTCCTTCCTTCCTTCCTTTCTTCCTTCCTTCCTTCCTTCCTTCCTTCCTTTCCTTCTTTCCTCCCTCCCTCCCTCCCTTCGTTCCTTCCCTTCTTCCTTCCTTCCTTCCTTCCTTCCTTCCTTCCTTCCTTCCTTCCTTCCTTCCTTCCTTCCTTCCTACTTCTTTTTTCTTTTTCTTTCTTTCCTTCCTCCTTTCCTTCCTTCCTCCCTTCCTTCCTTCTTCTCTTCCTACTTCTTTCTTTTTCTCTTTCTTCCTTTCTTTCTTTTTTTTTTTTTTTTGCTTTTTGGGTCACACCTGGCGATGCACAGGGGTTACTCCTGGCTCTGCACTCAGGAATTACCCCTGGCCGTGCTCAGGGGACCATATGGGATGCTGGGATTTGAACCCGGGTCGGCCGCGTGCAAGGCAAACGCCCTACCCGCTGTGCTATCTCTCCAGCCCCTCTTTCTTCCTTTCTTTCCGTTTCTCTTCCTTCCTTCCTTCCTTCCTCCCTCCCTTCCTTCCTTCCTTCCTTCCTTCCTTCCTTCCTTCCTTCCTTCCTTCCTTCCTTCCTTTCTCTCTCTTTCTTTTCTCTCCTTCCTGTCTTTCTCTTCTTTCCTTCTTTTTCTCTTCTTTCTTTTTTTCTATCCTTCCTTCCTCTCTTCTTTCTTCCTTCTTTTTCTTTCTTTCTCTTTATTTTCTCTTTCTTCCTTCTCTCCTTATTCTTTACTCTTTTTCTCTCCTTCCTTCCCTTCTTTCTTCCTTTCCTTCTTTCTTACATATATTTTTCACAAGTAGTGGTGCTCAGGGATACTCCCAGCTTGCCGCTCTTGAGTACCTCCCAGCAGTGCTCAGGGGACCATGTGGTGCCCGGCCTTGAGCTGTGGCCACCACCACATGCAGGTCATGCGCTCTAGCCTGTTGAGCCCTTTCTCCAGCTCCTAACTTTCCTTTCGTACATCCGCAGACAGCAGAACTCTCCCGCAGCTGAGATCGTGGCTCCCCAACGTCAGGGGCCAGGGACTCGGTCGCAGGCTGTGTGGATGAGTCAAAGTCAGATCCATTTTGACACGGCCCAGTAGGGCTGGTGGGGATTCGTCCCCGGCTGAAGCTCACCTGAGGCGCTTAAACCCCCTCCTCTCCTGCTGGCTTCTAACTTCTCCAGGAGCGACCTTAGGGCCATCCGGGATAGAGGTCCCTCTCCTGTTACTCGCTGGACAGGAACGAGTTCAGTCCCATCCCAGCCTAGGTTCCTTAGCTCCCCCCTGAAACTCAGGTTGACAGAACTTAAAGTTTCAGAACAAGCAGATCACGTGGATCTTTTTTTTTAATTTTATTTTATTTTTTGCTTTTTGGGGGGTCACACCCGGCAATGAACAAGGGTTACTCCTGGCTCTGCACTCGAGAATTACTCCTGGCGGTGCTCAGGAGGCCATATGGGATGCTGGGAATCGAACCTGGGTCAGCTGCATGCAAGGCAAATGCCCTACCCGCTGTGCTATGGCTCCAGCCCGGATCAAGTGGTTCTTGGTGTAGCCGAATGAGCACTTGGTGGGATTGGTAGAGGAGCTGTCAGCACCGAGCAAGACTTTCCCTGGGCCCTCCATGAAGTTGAAAGTTGATCTCCAGCCACACAGCAATCACCGAACAATCTCCACACTTATACAGTGGCTGGAAAGCTGCTGCAAGCTTAGGACAAGTCTCTCTGTAAGAAGAGTACAGGCCAGGCCCACATGAACTCAGAGCCACAAACACCACTTGATCGTGTGAGAATGGAAGCCCCCGATCATTTTTTAGACCAGACTCCTAGCATAGACATGAGTGAAAAAACAAAGGAATTCATCCACTTTTTTTTTTTTCTTTTTGGGTCACACCCGGCGATGCACAGGGGTCACTCCTGGCTCTGCACTCAGGAATCACTCCTGGAAGAGCTCAGGGGGCCATATGGGATGCTGGGAATCGAACCCAGGTTGGCCATGTGCAAGGCAAACGCCCTCCCCACTGTGCTATATCGATCCAGCCCCACACTAGAACTTTCTAAACGTCCCAAGGACAACTTCAAAGCAACAATTCAATGGATGCTCAATAAAATGAAGAAATCCGTGAAAGATAGCATGAATAAGCTTGCAGAACATGTGAAAGTATGATGAAAGGCCCGAGAGATGGCTTAATGGGCTTGAGTACATGGTTTACATACATAACACCCAGGTTCAGCACCCAGCATTGCATGGGACCCCGGAAGCAAACAGTTGGGAGTGATCCTTGAGCACCGTGCCAGGAATAGCACATGAGCACTGCAGGGTGTGCCTCTCCCCTAAAAAAAAGCATGGGAAGCTCCAAATAGAAGGAAATGTGCTAGAGAGCACAATAGCTAAGTTTGGATAACACTTAGTGGGACTTGGCAGCAGGATAGAAGATGCTAACTTGAGTTAATGCCCCACAGGGTGGAGGAAAGAATATTAATAAAGAATGAGGGGAGGGAGAGTTTTAAAAATGAAGAATATAGGGGCTGGAGCGATAGCACAGCGGGTAGGGCGTTTGCCTTGCACGCGGCCGACCCGGGTTCTAATCCCAGCATCCCATATGGTCCCCTGAGCACCGCCAGGGGTAATTCCTGAGTGAAGAGCCAGGAGTAACCCCTGTGCATCGCTGGGTGTGACCCAAAAACAAAAAAAAAAATGAAGAATATATTAGAGACCTATTGGATTGGATTAAGAACAACAATTTCTGAAGCAACAACACAGCGGGTAGGGCGTTTGCCTTGTATGCAGCTGACCCGGATTCAATTCCCAGCATCCCATATGGTCCCTCAAGCACCATCAGGAGTAATTCCTGAGTGCAGAGCCAGGAGGAACCCCTGAGCATCGCTGGGTGTGACCCAAAAAGCAAAAAAAAAAAAACCCAAAAAACAAAAAAACAACAATAATTTCTGCACCATAGGAGTTCCAGAAGAAGAGGAACAAAAGCAGAGGAATTGATGGTAGGAAAGATAATACTGGAGAACTTTCTCAGTCTTCCCAGTGGTGAAGACATGCCTGATGCAGGAAGCCCAAAGAGTTACAAACAACATAAACCCAAACAGGACAACACCAAGACATAAGGTGATTAAAATGGCAAGAAACAAGGAGAGAAAGAGAAGTCCCAAAAAACTGAAAGTTGGGGCTGGAGCTCACCTGAGGCGGGGAGGGTGTTTGCCTTGCACGCGGTCAACCCGGGTTCAATTCCCAGCATCCCATAGGGTCCCCTGAGCACCGCCAGGGGTGATTCCTGAGTGCAGATCCAGGAATAATCCCTGTGCATCGCCAGGTGTGACCCAAAAAGCAAAAAAAAAAAAAAGCTGAAAGTTGCAAGAGAAGAGAGAAGGTTGATATATAAAGGTTTTGAGGAAGTCAGAGTGATAGTACAGTGGGGAGGGTGTTTGCCTTGCACGCAACCTACCTGGGTTCAGTCCTCAGAATCTCATATGATCCCCGAGCACCACCAGGAGTAATTTCCAAGTGCAGGGCCAGGAGTAACCCCAGAGCATTGCCATGTGTGACCCTTTTGGGAGCCCTTGGCAATGCACAGGGGTTACTCCTGGCTCTGCACTCAGGAATCACCCTTGGCAGTGCTCAAAGGACCATATGGGATGCTGGGAATTGGAACCCAGGTCGATCGTGTGGCAAAGCAAACGCCCTACCTGCTGTACTACTGCTCCAGCCCCCTAAAAATTTTTTTTTTAAGTTTTTAGGTCTCTCCTCTAAGACTTGCATCAGATTTCTCAAATGAAACCCTATAAGCGAGAGAGAATGGTATGTGATGTACCCAAAATCTTGAATGAAAGCAACCTCCAACTAAGAATCCTCTATCCTACAGAGTTATTACTCCATACGAAGTTATAAAGACATTTTGTTGTTTGTTTTGTTTTGTTTTGTTTTGTTTTGCTTTTTGCTTTTTGGGTCACAGCTGGCGATGCACAGGGGTTACTCCTGGCTCATGCACTCAGGAATTACTCCTGGCATGCTCAGGGGACCATATGGAATGCTGGGAATCGAACCCGGGTCGACCGAGTGCAAGGCAAACGCCCTACCCGCTGTGCTATCACTCCAGTCCCAATATAAAGACATTTTGAGGGGCTGGAGCGATAGCACAGCGGGTAGGGCGTTTGCCTTGCACGCGGCCGACCCGGCGGGTTCAAATCCCAGCATCCCATATGGTCCCCTGAGCACCGCCAGGAGTAATTCCTGAGTGCAGAGCCAGGAGTAACCCCTGTGCATCGCCAGGTGTGACCCAAAAACCAAAAAAAAAAAAAGACATTTTGAAACAACAACTCCAGACATTCATTGCATCTAAGCCAACTCTACAAGAAATACTAAATTGGTGGGGGGGAGGGGGCTGGAGAGATATTAGGGTGCTTGCCTTGCAGGTGTGTCTGACTTGGGTTTGGTCCCCAGCAGGGTCTCCTGAGCCCCTCCAGGAGTAATTCTTGAGCACAGAGCCAGAAGCAAGCCCTGAGCATGCATGGTGCAACCTCCCCGCACTGCAAAAAAAAAAAGGGGGGGGTTCTGTCCCAGGATTCCCAGTTGCTGATGCCTGCAACAAATATGGAGTCGAAGTCCACCCAGTGGCCTTGGGCATCCAGTCACATGTTCAGTGAGTTGGTCTTCACAGCTTCAGGGGGGTTTGCCAGGACTCATCTGCAGGGGACTGTAGTCTGATGCTGTTGTGGTTTGGACACACCTGTGACCCGAAGTTTGAGTGGGCTTTGCTGCTACCAGATGACACGATTGATGTGTGTCTCTGAAGGTGAGTCCTATCGATGAGCAAGCCTGAAAGGTGACATGGGGTGCAGCGACTGCTACCTTGTGACAGGCCCGCTGGGCTTCCTGCCGTATTGGATTCCTGGAAGCGACGTGAACCGTTTTATGAGTTTCTAAGGATATAAGCAGCGGTGGGCAGAGAATTTGGACTTGTGTGTGGCTGAGAACAGCTGGGAACCAGATTTGTTCCACCAGGAGCTGGAGTGACAGGACGCTTTCCTTGCGCGTGGCCGAGCCAGGTTTGATCCCCGGGAATCCCATGTGGGCCCCTGAGTGCCAGGAGTGATTCCTGAGCACAGACTCGGGAGTAAGCCCTGAGCATCGCCGGGTGTGGCTCCCCGCCAAAAGAAAAGCCAAATGTGTTCAACTTTGGGGAAGTAGGCTTCGGATCAGAAAGCCCCTGGTTGGGAGTGTCGCTCAGTGGTGGGACACCTGCCCTGCTTGTGTGAGACTCCAAGCTCTATCTATAGAACTGAAAAGAGGAAAAGAAGAAGTTCCCAAGGTTCCTGAGCACTCTACTGGGAGCTACAGGCTCGGTCTCACTAGAGTCTGACCCTGGACTACCTGCCCCTTTGTATACCCCATATCTGGGCGATGGGCATTTTGCCCGTTGCCATCTAAGACCCGACCTGTTTCTTTGTTCATGCAGGGGTCTGGGTGTGACCATACTGTTGGCTTGACTAACTAGGTATCATCGCTCAACATATATATATACATATATATATATGGGCTGGAGCGATAGCACAGTGGGTAGGACATTCGCCTTGCACGCAGCCAACCTGGGTTTGATTCCTCTGCCCCTCTCAGAGAGCCCAGCAAGCTACCGAGAGTATCCTGCCCGCACGGCAGAGCCTGGCAAGCTACCCATGATGTATTCAATATGCCCAAAACAGTAACAACCAGTCTCACAATGAGACGTTACTGGTGCCTGCTCAAGCAAATCGATGAGCAACGGATGACAGTGACAGTGATATGCATATACATACATATATATATATATATATATATATATATATTGCTTTTTGGGTCACACCCTGCAATGTTCAGGGATTACTACTGGCTCTGCACTCAGAAATTACTCCTGGAGGTGCTCGGGGGACCGTATGGGATGCTGGGACTCAAACCCGGGTCGACCACGTGCAAGGAAAATGCTCTCCCCGCTGTGCTATCGCTCCAGCCCCTCAATAGATGTCTCGCTGTCACTGGCCTGGGACGCACGGGGCTTGCCTTAGGAATGACAGTGCCCGGGCATCCTGCCCTTAACCAGGGTCTCTATGCCAGCACGGTCTCACCCAGCTCCAGTCTTTTGCTGCCCCCTACAGTGGCCCTGGGGAGAGTCTGGGCACCAGCTCAACACCATTTCATTTCTAGAACCTTAGAAGCCTGCTACTGGGGTCTGTCCCCCAGGGGTCCAGACCACGCCACTGGACTTCTCCACGCTCACCCTGCGTGTCTCTTGGCCTGTAATCATAACTTGGAGCCCTGCTTCCGGGATGGGGGGTGGGGCAGTGTCCAAATCTATTTTCTTTTCTTCTTTTTTTGTAGGGGAGGGATGGGACATGACTTCTTTAGCCATACAAAGTGGTGTTCAGGGCTTCCTCCTGGCTCTGTGCTTGGCGATCAGGGATCGAACCCAGGTTGGCTGTGTGCAAGGCAAGCACCCCTCCCGCTGTGCTCTCTCTGGTCCCCTAAATGGTGCTCTTTCAGAAAACAATCTTGGCCCCACTAGGAGTCTAAGTGTTTTTTTTTTCCCTCCTTTGGACCACACCCAGCTGTATTCAGGGTTTATATTCCTGGCGGTGCTCGGGGGACCCTATGGGATACTGGGGGTCAAACTGGGGTCAGCTGTGTGCAAGGCAAGCACTGTATTATTACTCTGGTCTCTATCCCTAGGTTTTAAAACAAATTGGAATTGCTTATATGTTGCTGTGATTAGCCTAACTAATGTTTGATTCTTCCACTCTAGTCTCTCCCAAGTTTCTGCCAACTGGGACAGTGAGTTCCCAGGAACTTGTCACCAGGATCCTCTCCGTTGCCCCCTCCAGTTCCTTGGGATACGGGCCACCGTTAGACACATCCCCCCCTTTGGGTTTTCCCAGGGTCTCTGTATTCATTGATCACTGTATCACTGTCACTGTCATCCCATTGCTCATCGATTTGCTTGAGCGGGCATCAGTAACGTCTCCATTGTGAGACTTGTTGTTACTGTATTTGGCATATGAATACACCACAGGGAGCTTGCCAGGCACTGCTGTGCGGGCAGGATACTCTCAGTAGCTTGCCGGGTTCTCCGAGAGGGGCGGAGGAATCAAACCCAGGTTGGCTGTGTGCAAAGCAAACGCCCTACCTGCTGCTCTATTTCTCCAGCCCGTATTCATGGATGGATAATATATTCCATTCTGCATTTTGGCTATCCAGTGGTTATCCATATATTGGTGATCTATTCATCTGTCTGGGCTGGAGCAATAGCACAGTGGGTAGTGCCTTGCACACAGCTGACCTGGGTTTGATTCTTCTGCCCCTCTCGGAGAGCCCAGCATGCTACCGAGAGTATGCCACCCGCATGGCAGAGCCTGGCAAGCTCCCTGTGGCGTATTTGATATGCCAAAAACAGTCACAACAAGTCTCACAATGAAGACATTACTGGTGCCCGCTCGAGCAAATCGATGAGCAACGGGATGACAGTGATACAGTGGTTCATCTGTCAATGGCTTCCTGGGTTATCCCACAGTTTAGCTCTTGTGAAAAATGTGGTTGCCATTTGGGGGGATGGTCTTGGGAGGGGACACAGGATCTCATATATGCCAGACATGTGCTGTATCACTGAGCCATATCCCCAAGTCCCCAGATCCTGCCAACTACTCTCAGCTACCCTTGAGAGTACTTATCTGCAGATCCTGGATAACTATCCCTAAGCAACAACTACTTACATTCTTACGTGGGACCAATTGAAAAGCTTCATGGGTTTCCTCTTATTTTCCTTTTATCTGTCTGGGCTGGACCCTTGCTGCAGACCCCAGATTATGGAGTCAGCTTGGGGCCATGGTTCCCTGAGAACTCAGGCAGCAAGGACCAGTTCAAGCAGCGTGCCGATTAAGCGGACCTCAGATATTGCTTGAAGACTGACCCGTGGAACTGGTGGGACACGAGCATCCATGCCGTGCAGGTGTTCATGGCAAACTTCACCGGTCCTTAGCATTCCCACGCACTTCTCCAAGGCTCCAAGGAGATCAAGGCAGGTTGAACAGGAGGGCAACAGCTCTCTCTCTCTCTCTCTCTCTCTCTCTCTCTCTCTCTCTCTCTCTCTCTCTCTCTCTCCTTTCTCCCTCACTCACCACTTCTCTGACAGGAATCAATAACTCCAAATATCGTTCAAAGGATTATGCTTTTTCGTTTTTTTTTCTTCTTTTTTTGCTTTTTGGGTCACACCCAGCGATGCTCAGGGGTTACTCCTGGCTTTGCACTCAGAAATCCCTCCTGGCGGTGCTCAGGGAACCATATGGGATGCTGGGAATTGAACCCGGGTTGGCCGAGTGCAAGGCAAACGCCCTACCCGCTAGGCTATAGCTCCAGCCCCCACAACTCTGCTTTTTCTTAAGACTCCCCGTGAGTACACAGAAACTATGGGACTTATACACAGTGGAATATTACTTAGCCGTAAGATAAAATTACACAATTTGCTGCTGTGGATATGGATCTGAAGAGTATCATGCTGAGTGAAGTGAATCAGAGGGAGAGAGATTGGAGTAGAATCTCTCTCATATGCAGGATATAAAGAAACAAACGGTTTTGGGGCGGGGGAAGCGATAGCAAAGCAAGGAGGGTGTTTGCCTTGCATGCGTCTGACTCAGGTTCGAGGTTCAATCCCCGGCATCCCATAGGGTCCCCTGAGCACCACCAGGAGTGATTCCTGAGTATTGCTGGGTGTGATCAAAAACATAAAAATAAAAATAAAACACAGGAGGTGGGGGGGGGCTGGAGCAATAGCACAAAGGGGAGGGCGTTTGCTGTGCAAACGACCGACCTGGGTTCGATTCCCAGCATCCCATATGGTCCCCCAAGCACCGCCAGGAGTAATTCCTGAGTGCAGAGCCAGGAGGGACCCCTGAGCATCGCTGGGTGTGACCCAAAAAGCAAAAAAAAAAGAAAAAGAAAAAATAGGGGCTAGAGCAATAGTACAGTGGGTAGGGCGTTTGCCTTGCACACGGCTGACCTGGGTTCAATTCCCGGCATCCCATATTTTCCTCCGAGCACTGCCAGGAGTAATTCCTGAGTGAAGAGCCAGGAGTAACCCCTGGGCACAGCTGGGCATGACCCTAAAAGCATAAAAACAAACCAAAACAAGCAAACAAATTTATCTGGGAGGCCTCCCTAGCACTGCTAACGCCAGGGAGCCACTCCAGGTGCCCCGGTGACGCTTGGTCTGGCATTGTGCCCCTGAAGAGTGTTCGGGTGCTGTTCAGACAGGAGGTTCCCGGGGGTGGTCGGCCACACAGTTCTATCTGAGATAGAACTCAGGGTCTCACACACACGAGACGCGGTCTCCCGCCCTGGAGGGTCGTGAGATGAAGACTGAAAGGGAGGAAGGAGAAGTTTAGTTATTTCCAAGTTTGTATGTAGCTGATTGAACTGTGTCATTCCACACATACACTGAACTTCCCACCAGGGCCAGAAGCCCGTCATGGATTGCAAAGAAAAACAAGGGTCTGGGGTCCTAAACGGGTAAGGTTAAAGACGGCTGATTGCTTCACGGACTCCTGCTGTAACTGCTTTTTCTGTTTGTTTATTTATTTATTTATTGCCTTTTTCTTTTTTTTTTTTTTGCATCACATCCGGCGATGCACAGCGGGTTCCTCTTGGCTCTGCACTCAGGAATTACTCCTCCTGGCAGTGCTCAGGGGACCCTATGGGATGCCGAAAATTGAACCCAGGCCAGCCGTGCGCAAGGCAAACGCTCTCCCCGCTGTACTATCGCTCCAGCCCCTGTAACTGCTTGCTTTGCTGCACCTGTGTGAACTTCCCAGGAACCAGGATGGAGACCCCAGGAACCGGCATGTGGGCGCGGTGGGCTAAGCGGATTTTGCAAGTGCTTACGAAAGTGCTCAGAGTACCAGAGGGAGGTTCTTCCTCATAAAAGACCAGCCCTTCTGCTCTGAGGCTGCCGATCTGGCCCAGCGGAGGACAGCCCACCTGGTGTCAAACACTCAACACACGCACACTCACACGCACACGCACACATATATGGGCGTGGCCATAAATATACGCATATTTGATTTGGGGTTTATACCCGGCTGTGCTTAGGGTTTACTCCTGGTTCTGTGCTCAGGGATCACTTGTGGAGGGCTCAGGGGACCAACTGCAGTGCTGGGGATCTAAGCCGGGCCGTGATCTGCAAGGCAAGCACCCTACCTGCTCTGCTATTGTTCTGGCCCCGTTTTTTGTTTTTTGTTTGTTTGTTTGTTTGTTTGTTTGTTTGGGTCACACCCGGCTTTGCTCAGGGGTTCCTCCTGGCTCATGCACTCAGGAATTACTCCTGGCGGTGCTCGGGGGACCATATGGGATGCTGGGAATCGAACCCAGGTCGGCCGCGTGCAAGGCAAATGCCCTACTGTGCTATCCCTCCAGCCCCTTGGCCCTGTTGTTTGCTTTTGTTTTGGAGTCACACCTGGCTCTGTGCTTGGGGACCACACGGGAGGTGCTCGGGGGACTCATCTGTGGTGTTGGGATTTGAACCGGGGTCAAGGCCTCAGGAAACCTCGGAAAGCGGCTGGTGGTGGTGTCGGGAGCCTGGCTCTGCCGAGTCCAGAGCCTGAGTGTTTGTTCCCCAGCCTCCCGCCTCTCTCAGCCTCCCGGAAAATGGCCCAGAGCTGCAGGCCCCTGGCCTGCTCCCCCCCCACACCCCATCTGCCTGTCCCCCCCACCCCACCCCATCACTGGAGCTGCTTGGGCACAGTGCCAGGCCAGATGGCGAAGATGGGAACAACTGCCAAGAAGAAGGCAAAGAGGAAATGGATGGAGGGAATCTAGGGGTGGGGGAGGGGTCCAGGGCGCGCCCCGCTCCCCCCTCCCCATCCTGCCTGGAGGAAGAGGTTAGGCTGGGGGTGGGGGCATGCAGGAAGCAAAGGAACACCAGCTGGCCCAGAAAGGCACAAATGCTACTTTTCTCCTTGGCAAGGAGGAGAACGCGAAGACCCAAATGGCTCAGCACCGCGGGGAGGGGCAGTAACACACGGCAGCACCCGCTACACGGCGTCACTCACGGGCAAGTGCCCGGGCACCGGGAATGGGGGGAGGGGCGGAAGGGGGAGGAGTTCCTCCTGTCTGCCCCCTCCTTAGCCCCCCCCCCGCCATGGACACCTATTACTTTGTATTCGGGGGCGCAGGGTAGCGCGGGGCATTCCCCGGCCTTGTGAGCGGGATGCCGCGGCTCACGTGGGAGGTTGCAGGGTGAATAAAAGCTGTCCGTGTGGGCCTGGTGTGTTTTATTGTGGAGACTCAGTAAGGGGGATCCTCGGTGGGGGGGGGGGGAGGAGGAGACGCGGAGCCAGAGCGCGTCCTCTGCACCCCACTCCTCAAATCCGGTGGGTGGGGGACCCGGGCTGCGGGGGGCGAGTCTCGGCCCAGGGGTTCTGAGCATCCTGTCCTGCCCGGTAACACTCACTCGCTTCCTCCCCTCCCTGGTCTGCCAGGAGCAGGACTTCGGGGGCCCAGAACGCCACGTGCCTGCCCACAGCCTGCCCCGAGGCCCTGCAGCACCCCCGGCCCAGGTGCCCTAGAAATCTCACCTGTCAGACAGGGACAGGCAGGTGGTCCCTTGGTGGCGGGGGGCCTCTTGGGCAGGAGAGGAGGTGTCCATGTGGGACACACAGGGGTCTCTCCCCACGGAGGCAGAGACCCGCTTGGTGGCGGCCTGGGGGTGCCGGAGAGCTGAGCTGGCAGTGCCAGGTGACAGGTGCGGCAGTTTCCATGGCCCCGCCCCGCCTCCACGAGGCCCCGCCCCTGGCACAAAGCCCCGCCCTGACGCCCAAGCCCCACCCACCACTAGGCCCCACCCACCGCGAGGCCCCGCCCTAAGCCCCAAGCCCCGCCTCCACCCTTTGTGACGTGTCCCCTGCACCTGGCTGCACCCCTGCCCACACTCTGGGGCTTGGCCCGTTGAGGCCGTTTAGGTCGGCGGGGAAAACGTCAGAACTCCTCTGAGAGCATGAGGACCCCGGCTGCCGGCGTCCTCCTCTCATTCCTGGCGGGTGAGTGGCTTCCGCGAAACCCTCAAGGCTCCCGGCTGATGCCACCCCCGGTGAACTGTAGAGGCGCAGGGGAGAGTGAAGAAAACGGCCGAAATAAGAGAAACGGGGCCAGGGCGCTCACAGCCTCGTGCGTGCTGGGAGCCCCGACCGTCCTCCACGCCTTTGAAGCATCAGGAGTCGTTGGGAGGGCCCAGGTCTGGGCACGGTGGCTGTCCAGCTCAGCCGAGCCTCAGTTTGCCTGCACAGACATATGGGTTCATCTCAAGGGAGAGGAGACACAGGAGTGGACAGTCCCTGGCATTGGGGACTGTCCACATCTGGGCCCACTTTCTGGATTTCCGAGTCCTGTGTTCTGCCCGTTCTGCCCTTCTCTCACCTCTCTCCTCATTCTGTCACACCCCTTTGTTCCCAATCAGCTTCGTCCCCCCGAAACTCCTCCAACCTCCTTTGAGGTTTCCAGAAACTTCTCCCCCACAGGTCACTATGTTCCCCAGATCTCCCCCACCCCGCCACCCCTCACCCTGCTTGGCCTCTGATCTTGGAATCTCCCCCCTCCCTGCCCCGGGAAGAAATCACTGGTCGCGGCACACCCCGAGTTCCTCATGGACGGAGGAGGGGGGCTCCCCGGGTTATCCTGGGCAGGCAGATGGGAACAACGGGGATTCACCGCCTCGCTCCCCCTGCCTCCCCGCCAGCGCTGTTCCTGCCTCGGGCACCGGCCAGGGACGCCGACATTCCCGGCAGCCCTCTGTCCGACACGGAATATGAACGCTTCTTCGCCCTGATGACCCCCACCTGGAAGGCAGAGACGCTCTGCCGGATCCGAGCCACGCACGGCTGCCAGGACCCCAGCATCATCCAGCTGGACCAGTACGAAAATCACGGCTTGGTGCCCAATGGTGAGGGACGGGCAGGAAGTCAGCCCCGAGCCTCCGGGAGGGGTGGCAGGCGTGGGTGGCCCTGGGCCTGAGTCCATCTCCACGAGACTCCCCTCAACCTCTCGGCGTGCCTCCTTCTCTCCCCTGTCGCAGGCCCAATCTGCTCTGACCTGCCCTACGCCTCCTGGTTCGAGTCCTTCTGTCAGTTCTGTCAGTATCGCTGCTCCAATCATGTCTACTACGCCAAGGTGAGGCCCGGGGCTGAGGGAGGACAGGTGGCAGTGAAGATGGGAGAAGCTTCCAGAATGGCCAAGCTTAGACCCCCCCCACCCTCATGGCCATGAGGCCCTCAGAGACCCACAGTCTACACAGACACGGGCTCACTGGGCCCGTTGGCGGTGTCCAAATGAGCCTGCCTCTGGGGCCAAGTTGGGGAGAGCAACTTGAAGAGAGAGAGTCTTCCATCCGATTTTCTTTTTCTTTTTCTTTTTGCTTTTTGGGTCACAGGGGTCACTCCTGGCTCTGCACTCAGGAATGACTCCTGGCGGTGCTCAGGGGACCCTATGGGATGCTGGGATTTGAACCCGGGTCGGCCACGTGCAAGACAAACGCTCTCCCCGCTGTGCTATCGCTCCGGCCCCTCCATTCGATTTCCTTCCAAGTCCAAAGAGATAAGGCTGGGTTTCCAGACAAGTAGCGTTTTGACTGGCAGGGAAACACTGTTTTAGTTCTAGAATATTCCGCCCGCGGCCGCGTCCCTTCATCCCTGTCCAGGCCCTGAGGGAGGGGAGAGGGGAGGGGAAGTTGGCCCTCTGGGGAAGGGATTTCCACTCTCCTCTGCTTGCAGAGGGTCCAGTGCACCCAGTCCATCTCGATCTTCTCGCCTAATGCGCTCAAAGAAGTTTCTTTCGAAACCGCATCGATGGAAGTCACCTCACCGGCTGCTTCTTCCCACGCCACAGGTAACGCCGCCCCGCCCCCACGGACGCCCACCCGCACCCCCCTTCCTCGGTCCCAGAGCCAAGACTCAGGCAGCCGGGGAGGGGAGCGGGAAGGGTGTGGAGCCGGAAGGGGTTCCATAGCGCGGGCCTTCAGCTGCCCCTGATGGACGGGGCGACGCTGACGGAGGCGGAAACAAGAGTCGAGGGCCCGCACCCCTCCCGCCTGCTCCCAGGGGGGCCAAGCTCTCCTCGGGGTAGGACACGGCCGAGTCTGTGTCCCTCCTGCCAGGGGCCCGGTCTTGAGCAGCTGCAGCTAGAGGTGTCAGGCTGACCGCCCCCTCCAGATTGGGCACCCCCCCCCACTCACCCCCACACCCACACACACTCCTTACACACACACACTCCCGCACCCACCCCGACTAGGGCACCCGACATGCCCCTGAGCCTGCCCTGCACATCTCGGGGAGGGGGGTCGGGAGAGGAGCCCCGGCGCCTCGAGGGCAGACGCGGGGCGAGTGTCGGGTCAGCGGGGACAGTGGCCCCTTTTCCTCTCAGGAACTTTGGAGCCCGGGAACATGTGGAATGGAGCAATGTTTTTCACAGCCAAGATGAAGTGGGGAGCCCGCCTTCTCCGAGCCCAACTTAGGGGCCAGGCCCTCATCCCCTCTGACCTGATCTCAGGTTCGGCCCTGAGTCCCTCCCCCCGTTCCCAGGCGCAGTTCCCCAGTCAGTCGTTCCTCTGGGACTCTTAGGAGCCCCTGCTCCTCTTATCCACTTGAAAAAGGACCCCTGGCCACCTCGTTATTTTTATTTTTTGCTTTTGGGTCACCTCAGGCGGTGCTCAGGGATGACTCCTGGCTCTGCACTCAGGAATCCCTCCTGGAGGTGCTCAGGGGACCCTATGGGATGCTGGGGATTGAACACGGGTCAGCTGCATGCAAGGCAACCGCCCTCCCCGCTGTGCTATCGCTCCAGCTCCCCCTGGCCAGCTCTTGAGAAGATTTGGTCTTTTCTACTTGCTCTCTCCTGCGTGAGAGGGACAAAGGCTGGGGTGAAACACAGGGAAGGGAGGTTTGGAGAGAGGTGGCAAGGGGGTCACATCCTGCCCCCTCCCTAGCCTCAGAGTAATAGTCTTCTGGGTACTTTCTCTGCTTTTCCCCCAGACTTGCCGGTATGAATGGCGGGATTGAAGCTGCTTTTCTAGCTCTGTGTGTATGTGTGTGTATATGTGTGTGCGGGATTGAAACTGCTTTTCTAGCTGTGTGTGTGCAGGTGTGTGTGTGTGCAGGATTGAAGCTGCTTTTCTAGCTCTGTGTGTGTATGTGTGTGTGTGTGTGTGTGTGTGTGCGCAGGATCGAAGCTGCTTTTCTAGCTCTGTGTGTATGTGTGTGTGTGTGGGATTGAGGCTGCTTTTCTAGCTATGTGTGTGTGTGTGTGATTGAGGCTGCTTTTCTAGCTCTGTGTGTGTGTGTGTGTGTGTGTGCAGGATTGAAGCTGCTTTTCTAGCTCTGTGTGTGTGTGTGTGTGTGTGTGTGCAGGATCGAAGCTGCTTTTCTAGCTCTGTGTGTGTGTGTGTGTGTGTGTGTGTGATTGAGGCTGCTTTTCTAGCTCTGTGTGTGTGGGGGGATTGAAGCTGCTTTTCTAGCTCTGTGTGTGTGTGTGTGTGTGTGTGTGTGTGTGTGCAGGATTGAGGCTGCTTTTCTAGCTCTGTGTGTGTGTGCGCGGGATTAAAGCTGCTTTTCTAGCTCTGTGTGTGTGTGTGTGTGTGTGTGTGTGTGTGCAGGATTGAAGCTGCTTTTCTAGCTCTGTGTCTGTGTGTCTGTGTGTGTGTGCAGGATTGAAGCTGTTTTTCTAGCTCTGTGTGTATGTGTGTGGGGGGGTGTTGAGGCTGCTTTTCTAGCTCTGTGTGTGTGCGTGCGCGGGATTGAAGCTGCTTTTCTAGCTCTGTGTGTATGTGCAGGATTGAAGCTGCTTTTCTAGCTCTGTGTGTGTGTGTGTGTGTGCATGTGTGCGCGTGTGTGCCCATGTGTGTGTGCCTCCCTCGGTGAATAAAGCCATCGGGGCCAGCATCCTGACGGTGTCGCTCCTCTCTTCTCTCCCCCCCCCATCCCTCTCAGCCCCCGCGGCGGCCACGGAGAAGCAGTCCCTCCGGACCTGGTCCGAACGGATCAACAGCAACATGGAAGGGCTGGTGCGGTCCCTGCTGTCCCAGGGCGGCCTGAGGCGGGAGCAGGAGAGCAGTAAGCAGGAGCAAGGGCAGGAGCGGAAGCAGGAGCAAGGGCAGGAGCGCAAGGAGGAGGCCCAGGAGCGCAAGGAGGAGGCCCAGGAGCGGAAGCAGGAGGCCCAGGAGCGGAAGCAGGAGGCCCAGGAGCGGAAGCAGGAGGAGGCCCAGGAGCGGAAGCAGGAGGAGGCCCAGGAGCACAAGGAGGAGAGCCAGGAGCACAAGGAGGAGAGCCAGGAGCACGCGGCCGAGGAGGAGCAGGAGGAGCAAGAGGAGGAGCAGGAGCAGGAGGAAGAGAGCAAGCAGGAGGAGGGCCAGGGGACAGAGGGACTCATGGGGATGCTGAGAGGCCCAGAACCCAAGTACTAGCCCCGGAACTGGGTCGCCCAGAGCGTGTCGGAAACACCGAGACGCCGCCCTTGATTTCAGTTCCTCACTTAGCAAAACCTGAGTCAGGCCAGACCCCCGCTGGTGCCCCCGGGTCAACTCAAACGTGAGTCCGTCCCAGCCAGACCCAGGCAGGGCTTCCCACCTGACCCCGGAGACACTGCCCCCCCTGACGCACCCCCGTGAAAACACTCCCGGAGCATTCAGTGCGTGGAGGTCTGCGCATGCGTGCGTGCACGCATCCAACCCCAGCACACTGGCTGCCACCCCGGCCCCCCGTTTTTCACAGAGTCTAAAAATCTCCCTGGTCCGGCTGGTCAGGGGTGGGGGCAGTGCTCAGAAATGTATTTCCTGCCTCCTTGCATGTTCCAAGAAATAAATCTTTGCCTTCACTGTCCTTTGTCGGATTGACTGAAGGAGCCCCCGCAGCCAAGTTTTTGCTTTGGGGAAAGGCAAGTTCTAGGCTGGATCTTTTTCTGTTTGTTTGTCCTGGACCACATTGGGTGGTTGGTTGAAGCTTACTCCTGGCTCTGCATTCAGGGATCACTCCTGGCGGGCCTCAGAGAACCATACGGGGGGCCAGGGATCAAACCTAGGTTGGTCAAAGTAAGTGCTCTACCCAATATAATATATATATGTATATATACATATATATATATATATTTGCTTTTTGGGTCACACCCAGTGATGCTCAGGGGTTACTCCTGGCTCTGCACTCAGGAATTACTCCTGGCGGTGCTCAGGGGACCCTATAGGTTGCTGGGAATCGAACCTGGGTCAGCCACGTGCAAGGCAAATGCCCTACCTGCTGTGCTATCGCTCCACCCCCTCTACCCACCATATTCTCTCTTGGGCAGAGGTGGAATCTTTCTTTTTCTCTCCATTGGACCCCAGAGGGTGGGGCAGGCAGGAAGATCTTGAACAGAGGGAAGCTCAGCACCCTCAACAGTGGGTGCCAGGGCTGGCCAAATAGCACAGCGGGGAGGGTGTTTGCCTTGCACGCGGCCGACCCAGGTTCGATTCCCAGCACCCCATAGGGTCCCCTGAGCACCTCCAGGAGTAATTCCTGAGTGCATGAGCCAGGAGTAACCCCTGTGCAACACCGGGTATGACCCCCCAAAAAAAAAACCCCACAACATTGGGTGCCTTTTTTTTTTTTATCACCATGTGGAAAGTTACAAAGTTCTCAGGTTTATGTCTCAGTTATACCGTATTCAAACACCATCCCTTCACTAGTGCCCATATTCCACCACCAAAATCCCCAGTATACCCCCCGCCCCCGCCCCCCACCCCCAACTGATGAATTTCACTTCATTTTCTCTTTACCTTGATTACGTTCCATATTTCAACACAAAACTCACTATTGTTGTGGGAGTTTCCCCCCAAACAAGATAGCCCTACTAAGGAAGCATTTGATAATTAGTTTTCCATTAAAAGATTGTATGTTTTCAGGTTTTAGAAAAGGTTGTGCGGCCGCGTTAGCGGCCACGCAGCTCAGATGTGTCCCAGTCCCGAATCCCAGAGCCGTGTTAGTTGCTGCTCAGTGTCACCAGGGCTCCATCTGGAGAAGGTGTGCTGGCTGCACCTCCTCCGTCCGGCTCCCCGGTGTTGCTGGCCCCAATTCGGGTCCTGAGCATTTTCCGGGCCGCGTTGCTCACCAGAATGCCTGGCCACTTCTCTGTTGAATGTGGCAAGATGGCGCCGAGGGTGGGTCAAGGGCGTGACTTCCGGCGGCCAGGACCACGTGGAACATTGGGTGCCTTTTAAGTCATCATCCTGGCTGACTGTTGTATCATGTCCACCAACATGGGTTTGAACTTAAAATGTGACCCAACTAGGGGAGCCATTTCTGCTCCCCACAACACCCAGTGCCCCATTCTGGTTCATCCCAAGCAAGAGAATTCTGGGGCTGGTGCGATAGCACAGCGGGTAGGGCGTTTGCCTTACATGCGGCCGACCTGGGTTCGATTTGCAGCATCCCATAGGGTCCCCTGAGCACGCACTGCCAGGAGTGATTCCTGAGTGCAGAGCCAGTAGAGTAACCCCTGAGCATCGCCAGGTGAGACCCAAAAAGAAAAAAAGACCAAGCAAGGGAATTCTTTCTGTCCATTCTCCTCCCCTCGAAGGTGTGGGAAGTGGTGTCACCACCACGGTGATGAACCCCAGGAACTCAGCGAATCCAGGACACATGAATAAAAAAAAAAAAAAAAAATGACGGGCCCGGAGTGATAATACAACGGGTAGGGCATTTGCCTTGCGTGTAGCCAACCTGGGTTCAATCCCCGGCATCCTATATGGTCCCCCGAGCACTGCCAGGAGTAATTCCTTAATGCAAAGCCAGGAGTAACCCCTGAGCATTGCTGGGTGTGACCCGAAAAAAAGAAAGATCAAAACACGGGGCTGGAGAGATAGCACAGCGGGGAGGGCGTTTGCCTTGCACGCGGCCGACCCGGGTTCGATTCCCAGCATCCCATATGGTCCCCTGAGCACGGCCAGGGGTGATTCCTGAGTGCAGAGCCAGGAGTGACCCCTGTGCATCGCCAGGTGTGACCCAAAAAAAAAAAGCAAAAAAAAAAAAAAAAAAAAAAAAGATCAAAACAGGCAAAAAAAAATGAGGAACCATCTAGAATACCAGAGCCCAGCAGGTCCATGCAAGAAGTTCTCTCCTCCCCCCTGACCTCCCTGCAGGCCCTCGGGGGCCACACCCACTTTCCCAGCTCTGGCCTCTCCGGACTGGACCCGTTTGACTCTTGGCACAACTGCCTGTTTTTGCTTTTTGGGTCACACCCCGCTATGCACAGGGGTTCCTCCTGGCTCTACACTCAGGAATTACCCTGGGTGGTGCTCAGGGGACCCTATGGGATGCTGGGATTCGAACCCGGGTCGGCCTTGTGCAAGGCAAACGCCCTCCCCGCTGTGCTATGGCTCCAGTCCCCCAAGGAGAAAGTTTAAGGTCTTTCTATTCATGCTTCTCTTGAGACAGACAAGATATGTGGTGTGTGTGTGTGTGGCTTTAGTAATCTTGGGGCTTCCCTATCACTACCCTGCCCCCATGATCCCCTCCCAGGTAAAACGAACCATGATTGGCCCCCAAAGACTCCGGGTGGGATAATCTGACTAATGCCCCCAGGGGACCACCTCTCCAGCAAACTGAGAGTTGAGTTTCTGTCCCACCACAGAATAACAGGCAGCATGGGGTGTCCGTGGCGTTTCCAGCAGAGGCCCGAGACCGTGTCTGGGGTGAGCGGCCATATCTGCTCTGTCTCCATATCCGGGCTGAGTCAGCCCCAGGACTCTGCTCAGAAAAGGTGGAGGGACCCGTGTGCTCCCAAGAACAGACATGGGGGACAACACAGGGATGCGTCCTGAGGCCTCACCACCCCTGTCCTGCAGGGCTGGGCTGGGCTGGGCTGTGGGGGGGACGGGCCAGGCCACCCAGGCCCTGTGGAGGGGTGTGACAGCCTGCCAGGGTCCTCCCAGGACACTGCACACGGCCCCAGACACGCTCCTGTCAGCCCAACGGGCCCATGTTCCCAAGCTCCGGAAAGACCCGGATGTCCAGGGTCAGGATCTGAGCCGCCCCCGGGGCCCCGTGTGACAGTCACCCAGGGTCCTTGTGGGGCAGCTTCTCCTCCTGGGCCCCCTGTCCCCAGCTCCTTCCCTCCCTGCCCCATCCTGCCCCCTGGCTAGAGCTTCACCTAGCCAGGATGGCCCCACCCAGCTGGGCAGGGCACAGCCCATAATACTAAGTCTCCTCGCCCCCCCTCCAAGGATGGAGGCCATCCCATAATAGCCACCCACAGGAGACATTCCGCGGTGACCGCCCCCACCCTGCAGAGCTGCCTGAGCAGACATCCCATAATAGCCGGCTGCCCATTTCCCTGGGGGAGGCTGGGGGGAGCCGGAGGAAACGGAGGCGCCAAGGCCCCAGCGTGGGGCAGGGCCAGGGAGGAGAGTGGCCACCCCCAGGGGACCCGCAGCCCAGGACACCCTGCAGGTGGAAGGTGGGCTCCACGGCCCGCGCCACCCCGCTCTGGGCTCTGGGACCTTCTGCGGGTCCAGGGACCACCTGTCCCCCGGAGCCCCCAGGTGGCTGCTGGCTGGGGGACCTGCCTAGGAGGGGCCCAGGGGCCCAGAGTGTGCCCTTGGGTGGTGGTCCCAGGGCTTGTCCAGGGCCTTCGCGGCCCCAGGGACAGTGGTCAGGGAGGCCTGGAGCAGAGAGTGAGGGCTGGGCTGGGGGGCCTGGGGGAGCTTCTGGCCCTCCCCTCCCCCCCAGCCGCATCCCATAATAATCCCCCAGCCCCAGCCCCCCCTCCCACACGCGCCAGCCCATAATATGCGCTGGAGAAGCAGTCCCCGCAGTAGGTACAAAGAGCTATCCCATAATAAGCTCCCCACCCCCACCCGCCACCCCCCCAGCGGGCCCCCCCTCAGTCACATGCAGCCGGTGCCATCCCCCGCCGCTCCCCCCTCCGGCCACCAAAGGCCCTGCCAGCCCATAATAGTCTCGCCTCTGGTCGCAGGAGGCCTCCAGCCCATAATACTCCCTCCCGCCACCGCCCCCCCTCCCCGCCCAGCACCCCTTCCTCCCGCCTCCACTTGGAGCCAGGCCTGAGCAGCCCATAATACTCCCCGGTCTCCCCAGGCTGTGGCAGCCCATAATAGTCTCCCTGTCTCCTAAGGCCTCGGCATCCCATAATACTGCCAGCCGCCTGACCTGTGGGCCAGAGCCCAGCCCTGCACACGCGTCCAGGCTGTGTCAGCGCCACCGGCGCCTCCTGCCCCCTCGCGCGGCCCCGCCCCTGCCGGCCGCCCCCGCCCTGCTGGCCCGGGCCCCTCTGCGGCCCCACCCTGGGCCCCCCCAGCGTCCTCTCTGGCCCCCTCTGCTTCCTCCGGGCTCCTGTCCTCTCCCTCTCCAGCTCTTGCCCACCCTGGGCGCTGTCGGTGGGCTGGGCAGCAGCGGGCGCGGCCGGGAGACAGTGCCCCCGCGGGGCCACGGGCCAGTGGCTGCCCTGCACTCTGTCTGCTGGACCTGGGGCTGCAAACTTGCCCAGCCTGACTTGCTCCTCCTCCCCACCCCACCCTGTTGCCCGGTTTGTTTTTTGTTTTGGGGCCACACCCAGCAATGCTCAGGAATTGCTCCTGAGGCTTCACTTAGAAATTGCTCTAAGTCTGAGGGGGGAGGGGCCATGCGGGATGCTGGGATTGAACTCAGGTCAGCGGCGCGCAGGGAAAGTGCCCTGACCTGGCTTCTCCCTTGGGGCACACCTGTGTCCCCTAGATCCCGGGTGCTCTTCCCAAACCAGGGACCCTGGCCATCACAGACGTCACACACGCCATTGGCGCTGCTCCCCCAGGCTTCTGGGGGACAGACCTCCTCAGTTAAGGGTGCTTTGGGGGCCTTTCCAAGGAGCTACTCTCACCCGCGTCTCCCAGGAGGGAGACCGGAATCTCAGAGTGCCATTACAGAGAAGTGACAGCGGAAATCCGCACTCAGATTCCTTCATTCTAAAGGGTGTTTTGGTTTTTGTTTATGGGGGGTGGGGTTCAGGGTGGGGTTCAGGGTTTATTCCGGGATCTGCTCACAGGAATCATTATTGATGGTGCTCCAGGCTGCGTATGTGGCAGGAATCGTTATTGATGGTGCTCCAGGCTGCGTATGTGGTGCTACGGGTCAAAGTTGAGCTGGCCTCATGCGTGGGTGCGTGCGTGCTGTGCTCTCATTCTGAGAGCCGTTGGCATCTCCCAAACCCTCTGGGAGAAAGTTCTCCTGTTGCGCCTCTGGAAGGGACAGCAGGGTGACACCTATGGGCCTCCGGGAGCTCCAGAAAGAACGGACAGAGGCCTGGTGGGACCTTAGACCCCTCCCCGTGTCTCCCAGCTCCTGGGCGGCCCACCGTGTGGCCATTTCCCTCAAAGTGAGTCAGAACCTTCTCTGCCCTGTCATCCCTCGCTGCTGAATTTCTTATATATGTATATATATATATATATATATATATATGCATATATATATATACTTTTTTTTCTTTTTGGGTCACACCCGGCAATGCACAGGGTTTACTCCTGGTTCATGCACCCAGAAATCCCTCCTGGTGGTGCTCGGGGGACCCTATGGGATGCTGGGAATCAAACCCCAGTAAGCCGTGTGCAAGGCAAATGCCCTCCCCACTGTGCTATGGCTCCAGCCCCCTGTACATTTTATTTTCATAAAAGTAGTTCACAGTAGTTCACGACAGATACTATTCAGACACCAAATCCCACCCCCAAGCACCTTCCCACCACAATAAGAGGGAAGAGTATGAAGGTTCTTGTAGTTCGTTCTGGAGCCATTTATTAAGTCCTCAGATAAGAGAATACAAGCGAGTATGTTAAAAACCAAACAAATGTGTGCTACTTTTGATAAGTAAGTGAGATAGAGTGTAAGAAGCCCTGAATTTCTTTTTCTTTTTTTCTTTTTGGGTCACACGCGGGGATGCTCAGGGCTTACTCCTGGCTCTGCACTCAGGAATTACTCCTGGCAGTGCTCAGAGGACCCTAGGGGATGCCGGGAATCGAACCCAGGTTGACCGCGTGC